>NC_135527.1:1924940-1987440 GCF_051989575.1 Stigmatopora nigra
TGAAACTATTTATTTTTCCATCCAGAATTTCCCCTTGTTTTTACGCAATTTTGGAATGTTTTCAACAATCTCATGAAAAAAATGAAAAAAAAAAACAAAATACAGGATGTCCTTAAATGAGGTTAAAATTGTTAAACAATACGGGGTTTCCTTGCAAACCATTTTGATGAAATATTGTCAAAATGTAAGATTGTTTTTGAACATCAAATATTTATAGATGTCCTATACACACCACAAACACACACAAACACAGACACTAATATACGGAGAAGAAGAGGAATCAAATGAAGTGGAGCAGATAAAGCTCTCCACACACCGTGATGGATTCCAGTTATTAGCCAATCAAAAAGATGGATGGTGCGGCCGAATGGCAAATCAGCATCAAAATCTAGATCCAGTTAGCAGATAGCACCCGGCCCGCTAATACACTTATTAAAGACGCCGAGGGTCCCGGGCGGCGAAAGAGAGCTGGGAAACATGCTAATATGCTAGCTTATCATAGAGTAGCATAAAGGATAGTAATTATTAAGGCTGTTTAAAAAAATCAAGAAAGATAGACTTTTTTTTTTAAATTGAATAATTTGATATTCTGCATTTACAAAGACAGGCATGTTAACTTTATTATGATATTGACCCTAAATAATGTGCTTTGGATTAATAAAGTATCTCAGAAATACCACCTGCGATTATTTTCCTTATGATTTTCCCTTGAAAGTAACATTTTTACTTCCTTTTAATACCTACCATGAATAAGGAGGTGAAAATTGGGAATCAGGGGGCAGCTTATACAAGAGAAATTGTAAAATTCAACAAGGCAGTTTAATAACTTCATAAAGTGATTCTCATCAAATAGGAATCATTGAAACAAACAAAAGATATCTACAGTTGTACCTCTACTTATGGAATGAATTGATTCCAAGACTTTTGACGTAACTTGAAATTTTGCGTAATTGTGTTACTCCGTGTGTGTGTGTGTGTATGTGTTAGTGTGCGTGCGCGCATGTGTGCATGTGTGTAAATATGTGCCAGATTGCATTTGTAGTTTTCACGTAGTTATGGAATTCAAAATAAATTAATTGCTAAGGAAATGCATTTACTTTTTGGGGGATATTGTAACTAGGATCGTTTTCGGATCTCGGGTAACTCATTTGCATATAAAAATTTTCGTAACCTGAAACGTTCTTACCTGAAGGCATTCGTAAGTAGAGGTATGACTGTATATCTCATTTTTTTACACCGAGCTTAAATCGCCAAAAACTGAACCCCAACAACTTCCGAAAAAAATTAAATGATAGTTTCATAATTTCACATTTGTCCCTGCGTAATGTCTATCTCATGCTATTATTGCACCCAAGGATTTGGGGAACACTATAACACTAGGGACACACCTCCTGGTTGTGCTTACGTTACAATACACAGTGAAATCAAGTCGGTACGTACTCTATATCTTACGACCTACGAAAAACTACAGTGTGAATGGTTCCAGCTGTGTCTCGTCTTGATGATGTCACATGGCAGGAAGTGTGGCGAATGTCCGGAGCTTTGATGCAGGTGACAAGCAGCCTCGGTGGGAAAATAGCTGTCACTTCACACCATGTGTGTTGGGGGGTCGTGACCCCTGGGCTGTGATCAATAATAAAAGTGACAGATGGAAAAGCTTGAGAAGGAATTTCTACCACTTCCTGACTTTGATTGACAGCCCAGAAAAAAGGAGAACATACACAATAATTGACAACGTTTATTTTCTTGTGACTATATTATCGTTGCAGCAAGATTGAAAGAATGAAGTTATTTCTATTTAAATTACAAAAACTTTGTTAAAAAAAGACTAACAATGCACTAAATTCAATGAAAATGTGATTTTTTAAAATTGTCCTTTTTTTCTTAAAACTATTGTAAACAGCACACAATTTTACTTACAATCTTTCTTGAAATCAATTAATTCTACAAAAAATATTCTTTATTCTTGAAAAATCTTTATTTCTTTTTTTTTCAATTTCAATTAAATATAAAATGTACAATGGCGGCACGGTGCTCGATTGATTGAGGTGATGGATTCAATTCCAGGCTACTTTTCATTCAACATTTAGTGTGGAATTAACATTTTTACTTTTACGAGACTATTAAAAATAAAAAGCTAACAATAATAGTTTGTAATTTTTGTAACTTAAATACCGAAACAGCATTTTTGCTGCATGCAAAATAAATCCTATAGTGTTATCAATACATAATTTAGAGCAGAAATTAACTTTTTTTCCTTTTTAAAGTTTGGAAGTTTGTAAAACATTAAATATAAATTTATTAAATTTGTAATAATTAGTTTTTCACATTAAAAAGGAGAGTAAATATATTTTAAGATATTGATATATATTATACTTTAAAAAAACTTAAAACAGGAAATGCTCCATTTAATTCATTTTTTACTATTGACGATTTGATAAATGCTCTTTTTAATTTAAAAATAAACTCGAAAAAATTATTGGATTGAAAAATATTTGGATTTTTTAAATGTGAAAATGTTTATTTGAACTTTAGCATGACACAGTTGACAGGAGTTACATGGGTGGGCCGCACAAGGCCATGTGGGAAACCAGATTTGCCCCCCGCCCCGGGGTTTCTGCTCCCAAAGCTCCCCCGGAAAAAGCTAATGAAAACCCTCATTACACAGAGCTAACGCTTCAAAGGTGAAAGGTCAACATAGCTGACAGAGATGAACGCTAGCTAATCACCCACACAAGCACGACAACAGCCATTATGTTAACATGCTATCAGTTAACATTATTATTTTCATGTCTTCCATCTTTCAATTCTAAAAATAGTTATGCCCGCCCCCTTGACATATCCCCCCCATCTGAACCCTGATTCTAACCCAGCATGCATCATTGTCACAAAAAATGTGGAATCATCCATTCCAGACAAAAGGGTTAGCTGTGAAGCTAAATGTTCACATGGCAAGAAAACTGGCGGAAGACGACGACGTAAACCTCTGGCATCATGGCAGAACTTTTTGGGGCGGCGACAAGCTAGGCGCTAAAGGTCGCGTGTCGACACGTTGTTTCTAGCATTTCTTTTCCGTTGCTTCGCCAGGACCCCCCCCCCCCCCCCCCCCCATTTTCATTTAGCTGCAACTTTAAAGTCATTAGCGTGGTTAGCGCGACAGGTGAACTCTGGGTAGTTCCCGTCAGCGGCGGCAGCGATCGATGCAGCCGGACGCATTTACATTTTGATTCAAGTCATCAAGAGAAAAGGTTAGGCGGCGCCTCTTCCTGTGGCGATGTCACCAAACATCAGGCGCACTTTGCGCCGGACGCCACGCTGCCGCGAGGTTGACGCGCCTCTAGTTGACGGCTCGTCAATAAATGGAACGGTGCCAGTGCCTCCTCGCTACGCGCAAAAAAATGTACTTTTGCATCTGCCCCGTCGTGTGGCGTAAATATGGGTGGCAGATTTCCACTAGGAGAGCTCGCGACGGCCTAAGAGGAAACTCGCGGAAATATCCTAGCTTGGAAAACATATCTAAACATTTGGTCATCCATAATTAGCTGATAACATGATTAGCCCTGTCAGGAAAAGTGTTTACTCCAGAGGGTCAAAAAGTCGGATTTAAGAGTGCATAGTGGAAAATGAAAGTCAACGTTAGCACGAAAATGCTAACTGTGTTTCTATTCTAAATGTCAATTCAGCAAAGAAGAAAATTCAAAAGTACATCCCCTATGGAGAAGAAGTCATGCAATTTTGTCTTTTCCGTGGGGTCTCAATTTTGTTTCGAAACTTGATTCGGTTTTCATTCAGTTTTTGGTTTGTCTTAAGTTTCAGCAAACTTGTCGTTCTCGTTGCCTACAAAAGAAAGAACCAATCTGATGTAAACACAAAATCAAAACTACCATATCCATCTGCATATAAGCCGGCCGCACGTATAAACCGCCCCATTAAAATTGCCTTGAAAATTGTTGAATTTTACAATTTCTCGTGCATAAGCCGCTCCCTGATTCCCAATCCCCTGCCCCATATTCATGGTTTTAATCGGAACAACAAATGTGTTACTGTGAAGGGAAAACCTTAAGAAAAATCATCGCAGGCGGTATTTTTGAGATACTGTATGAATCAAAGGCACATTATTCGGGTTAATATTATGAGACATTAATTCATCAAATAATGGTTGTTTTTTTACTGCAAACCAAAAAATAACCAACACAGTAAATGTTACTTTGCCAACATCAACTGGTAAAAAAAGAGTATCAAGTCTTGTGAGCATATAAGTTGTACCCTTGATTCTGTCATTTTTTTAGTAACGAATACGGCTTACATGCGAGAAAATACAGAAACTCTAACAGGCTGAATATCGACTTTTCACATGTGCCACAAGAATTTCCAAAAATATTTTTGATCAATTCCTATTAAATTATGACGGTGGTGAGTGGTTAGCATATCTGGCACTCAGTTCTGAGATCGTGGTTCAATCCCGGTGGGTTCTGACGTCCCTGATTGGAGAGTGCATTTTCTGCTTTCCCTAAGCCTGCCCCAAGTTGGTTAGAATTGTCTACGGCATGCCGATGATCCTTGTGGGGATAAGCGTATACGGAAAATGAATGAAAATCGATTATTTAAAAAGTCACTATTTTGGTACCAATGACGGCGCGAGACTGCCACGACATTGGGCCATCGTTCACAATTTGCTGTTGGCGCAAGGTCGAGGGGGCTCGACCAGCAAGAGGCCGCCATCGTGCTGGTGACTTCATTACTTGGTGACACAACACGTTTGCATCAGCGGGGTCACCGGGATAGGGGAACGGGTTAGGGGGGGTTTCTCCCATCAAGGGGGAATTTTATTGGTGGGGTGCAGGTGGGATGGATTACTTATCCGGAATTCAAAAACAAAACACGCGCACAAACAGAAAGCGACTAAAACAGGGGTGGCCAACCAGTCAGAGACCAAGAGCCACATTTTTTACCGTGTTACCGCAAAGAGCCACATCACACAGATTTATTGTAAATGTCACACACCAGAATAGTAATGACATAAATTGACTCCTACAGTACTAACAGCACAGGCCAGTCATTATCAACAATGAACATTGTGTGCACTGTCTCACACAGACAAACTCTCAGTTCAACCAAGTCCACAAACAAAAATATAATAATTTACAATAGCGTTTTTCTTTTACTATGCATGTTACTTAGTGGGACTTCTGTCATAAAATCAGAGCCTATTTTTGCGCAACATTCGCTCCTTGTGAGCTGTCATTTATTATGAATGGCTTTTAACTAGCGCGCCCACCACGTGGGTGTACACCTCGCTCTCCTATTGGCTGCTCCCGGCTGAGCACTCTCGCCTTGGTCTGCCTCGCAGGGGGTGTGGCTTTTTCAGCCGACGCTCGATCTTTGGGATACTTTTTGTGTGCGCGACGCCGTTCATTGTCGCTTCTGGTTCACGGGAGCTCTCCCACTCTGTTAAAAACGTTTACTCAAATGACCTTGCTCCTACTGGGAAACTTTGAGGTGTTTTCATCCCAAGCACATGCGCATTTGACGAAAATACCGTATTGAACTCAAGCGAAGCGCACACGCAAATAAAACACAAATACAAACTTTGATATGGACGTAAGAGCCGCATGAAACCGGGCAAAGAGCCGCATGCGGCTCGCGAGCCGCGGGTTGGCCACCCCTGGACTAAAACGTGACGTTGGCCCTGAAAATTACTGAAAATTATGTCTTTGGTGGATCTGATTAACATGACATTTTGGCCAATTTTAAAGGGTTTAGTTGGTAGTCGTGTGAAGACCGTGGATCAAAATTGAGAATTTACATATAAAAAAAACACTTTTACTTACGAAATTTTCAAGTTCCCAAAAAAACTTCTGGAACCTTTTGCAAGTGGAGGTACGACTATATACTATTAATATAACCCCCGAAAATATAAATTTTAATTGATAGTTCAAAACATATTGATTCAGGTTCAACCTCAAGGGTCGCAGGGGGTGCTGGAGCCTATCCCAGATAATTACGGGCACCAGGTGAGTGACACCAGGGATCAATTGTAGATTTCTAGTCTCAAAAATATGTTAAATGATACACTAACCAACCAAAGTAATACTTAAACAAAACTACGAATGAACTAATACAGGGGTGAAGAGTAAGTCATCTGTTGCCGTATTAGCCTGAATAAGATTTTTTTTGCATTGAAATAAGACTGAAATAGTTTTGGTCTAAAATTTGGGGTCTGGACATTATTCCCGAATGCTGAACTGATGTTTAATGCGGCTTTTGGAATTTTGTTGTTTTATCATAGTGGATTGGTAACATTTTAAATAACCAGAGGCCATTCATTCACAAACGTGATTGCACTTTAGTTGACAATTTTTGCATGATTTGAATGAGGCAAAAAAACATGCTTGTTCTCTCCAATATACAGTGGCACCTCGACATACGAGCAGCCCGACATATGAGCAATTAATTATCTTGAGATACGAAGAAAAAAATCGAGATACCAGAAAGCCATGCGGCCAAGACATGAGAGGCTGTTTATGATTTTTGTCAGGAGTGGTTGGATTGCCTTTCCTGGCATGACGTCACGATAACTATCAGCTGTCACTAATAACGTGATTAGATTTTTGGTATTTAAGCATTATGATTTTCTGTGGACGCTGTCAGATCGTCTGGGTTAGTTCTGGTTTCGTTTCCTGTTAATCCTCGTAGTAATTGCTGTTTCCATTTGACGCCACGCCGCATGTTCTTTTCGTTTGTAATGAGTGGTCAAGCCAAGTTGTTTAAGTTATGTTACCCCGTTTATTAAATCAACCTACAAGAGCTACAGATCTGCCTCACCTTTCCATTTACTTCGGCGACTCTGCATCTGGGTTCAACTTACCCTACGATCGCGTCGCACTACGCGGCGAGATCGTAACAATTTTAGCGCACTGTCTCTTTCGTGTATAACAGATATCCAAGAGCACTGGGTGGAGCGTTGCATTTTTCAATGTTTTTTTTCTGTCACTCAGTGCGAATGGCGGAGCGATCGGTAATATGAGTAGTATATATTGCTTCTCGTTGGCAAGTGGTTGTGCGTAATCCTATTGTGAGGACATTCGTTTGGGGAATATTTTGAAGGGAATATAAAAGCAAACAGCCCATCAATAGTGAAAGTCAGGGTGGAGGCGGGGCAAACAATCAACCCGGCCGGGAGCAGAAAGGTATAAAAATGTAAAATAAAATTAGAATTAAGTTTAGTGTAAGGTTAGATTACATTTATTTTTGAGTGTGCCTGCATCGTAATCCAAGTTCATTTAAATTTATTTATCTTATGTTACGAGCGGGCTGCCGTGCAAAGAGCCCCCCTCCATCTCTGTCCTTCTCCCTCATCCCTCCGTGAAATCCATCAAATTTTAGTTCTATTAAACAAATTCTTGTAATATTAACCCACTAGTTATGTGTCACTTTGATGGCAAATTAGAAGAAATAAAACAATTTTTCCAATCCAATATCCTGTTTTTGGTGTTTTTTCAGAGGGTTGGAAAAAAAAATGTTTTTAGTTCATTTCAATGGAAACGTTCGTTCGAGTTACGAGAAAATCGAAATAGTCCAGGAATGAATTAAACTCATATCTTGAGGTACCACAGTATTTTCTGTATAAAAATTGAATTTGTCGCTCTTTTTTCAAATTTGACTCTTGAAAAAGACAAGGTCGTCTTATAATCAGGATCGTCCCATCTTCGGGTCAATACGTTAATTAAACAAAGCTATCGTTTAAGATTGTCAGTATTGAAATAATCCAAAAAGTGAAGTCAAGGGCGATCAGGGGTTTTGTTGCTGCAGGCGTAACACGGCGCAGCAGGTGGGGAATTTTTTTTTCCCCCAACCTGCTGTCAGACTTCATGAAAGCTCCATCAGGCGCGACGCCTACCGACCGCCCGACTCAGCAGCGCCGCCCTCACTATTGGCACGTGTCAGCGCGGCGCCATGGATTTATGTATGCAAATGCACACGCTCGATGCCATCTGACAACGCCGCAGATCTATGAGCGCCGCCAAGGCCAACGAGACGAAGAAAACCAAGACGTCGGAAGCGGTAGAGAGGACCGAGATCGAGCCCGAAAGACTTCCCGTCCGGGCAGAAAAAAGTGGGTATGAGGGAAAAAATGAGGAGGAGAAAACCGAAAAGAGCACCTGTCAAGGGGCCAGCCAATCAGCACGGAGGAGAAGGCAACACCGATAGCAGGGCCAGCCAGCCTGACTCTTAATTGACTCAAAATGGAATTATTTAAGTGACAATTGGAGCAAAATTAAAACAATTTGATATATTGGTTGCTATAATTCTTCTCAGCACGTCTTCTATATTAAATTTTGTTTATATCGAGTTTTTTCCCTAGAATTAAAAAAAAATACTATATTCATATTGTTCAAATTTTAGCACAAAACAAAGTTGTCACAGAATATCAAGTCCCAAATTTCTCCGCATGATTTTCCCAGCAAAGTAACGCATTTGTATTCCCTATTAAAACCATGAATATGGAGGTGAAAATTGTGAATCAGGAGTGGCTTATATGCGAGTAAATACGGTGTATATAAGATCTATCTATTATGTTGGCCAATTTATTAGTCATTTACTGATTAATCATTTAATGATTACTTACTTCCCTACTTATGTCGTTTACTAATTTTTTATTACTTATTTATGGATTGTTTGTTTATTCATTATTTTTATTTAAGTATTTGTTTGTTGTTATTTGTGTTCTTAGTGGTGATGCTTTAAATCTTATTATACTTATATTATGACAAAAAAGCAATTCAATTAAATTCAATAATTTAAAATTGAATTTAGTATTCAGAAAGTATATTTTTTAAAAGAGGGGGTCGTCCTATAATCAGGTTCATCTTATGTTCGGGCCAATACAGTATATATTTGAAAATGACAAAAGGAATATGCTAATTTAAGTTATTACATTTTCCCCCTAACTTAGCACTTGACCACACATGTTGCCAAAATGATGAAAACGACAACGGGGTGATTGGGAGGCGTGTCCAGGCTCGTCATGGAGTGGAGGCCCGTCGCTATGTCACCACTCGGCGCCCCCTGGGGAGGGAGCCGCCCATCAAACATAAAGGTTGCGGCTACTTTGCATAATCGTTAGCGCCACGACAGGAATTCGTTGCAGGGACGATCAATGTTGTTTTAAGAGACACCTCCTTCCCCTCCCTCCAAAATAAAGGTGCAACAACAACGGCGACAATGACGACGGCTTTTAGCGGAATCAGCGTTAATTCATTTTAACGACTTATTTGGAGCCCATCGATTCGCTTCACCGCGTTAGCTAGCATGTAGTTCGTAGTTATAGTAAGTAAAATGACTCAAAACATGAATTTACTCTGGTTACACCCAAAGTATTTTTTATGAGCTAGTATTTATCTGTGTTACATCTTTTTAATTGTGCTGCAGAGCCCAGGTATGGGTATGGGCGGAGTCTACTGGATGGCACCTGTGTCCCATCTGATCGACGTACGTCTTGCTAATTTGTAATCGACTCTCCTCATTAATATTAATCGCCATTTATTGTGATTTCTTGTTTTGATAGTCTGTCAGTTCCTATAAACCAGAGGTGTTAAAAAAAATGGCCCATGGGTCAAAAGTGGCCCGCGATAGGGTCAGATCCAGCCGATGGGGTTCTCTCTGATGGACATTGGGTAGCTTATTCATACTGTACGTATATCATATAACACTTCTAGTTTTTTTCAACAAGGGTGCCGCAAAAACTATTAATTGGTTCCAAGACTTTTTTCGTAACTTGAAAATTTTGTAAATAGGTGTACTTTATATGTAAATTCTCTCATTCATTTCGCGGTCCTGACAATTACCAACTAAAACCTTTAAAATTGGTCAGTGCCCCAATTTTGGATGAAAAATGTGAGGAAAAACACAAAATGAGAATTTATTAATGTCTTAAAAAAAATAAAGCATAAGCAAGGTGCCCTGCGCTGCTGAAACATCTTCCTCTACGGCCGTTATAGATGTAATACCCCTATTTGTCTGCCAGATGCAGCAAAAGCACATTCTATCAGGGCCAAAAGCCGTCCACTTTGTAGTATATTTTAGACTTGTGCCAAGTTGCATTTGTAGTTTTGACTTAATAAGGGGAATTCAAAATGAACTAATGGCTAATGCATTTATTTTTGGGGGGACTTTGTAAATTGGATCGTTTTCGTTTCTCGAGTCACTCAATTGCATATTACAAAATTCGTAACCAGAAAACTTTCGTACCTAGAGGCATTCGTAAGTAGAGGTATGACTGTACCTTGAGATATGAGCTCGTATCTCAAATCATGTGTGTCACATAAAGTATAAATCAATCCATCCCTATCCTCTGAAAAAAAAACACCTAAAATAGGATGTAAAATAAAAGTGTCCAAATTTACTACCTATGCTCATAACGTACATAACAACGCTCATAACAAATACATAGTGGTTATGATCTTCAATACTAAAATGTGACAGTGTTCAGTACTGCATGAAGTTCTTGGCTTCAAAAAAATGGTATTGGCTAACCACTGTGCATACCCATGCACTTAAACATAACATAATCTTATGTTTTCACTTAATTTGGCACTGTTTAACATAATAAAACACGTAAAAAATGCAAACTGTACTCCACCTCACTCCACTATCAATTACATCCGCTATCAAAACAGCACTTTGAATTAAGTCATTAAGTTGCCATATTTACTCGCGTATACGCCGCACGCTTAAAATGGCAGAATTTTAAAAATTACTCGTGTATAAGCCGCTCCCTGATTCCCAAATTTCACCTCCATATTCATGGTTCAATAGGGACGACAAATATGTTATTTTGAAGGAAAAATCTTTTAAAAAATCATCGCATGTGGTATTCCTGAGACACTGTATGAATCAAAAGCACATTAGGGTCAACATAATAAGGAGGTTAATATGCCTGTCTTTGTAAATGCAAAATATCAAATTACTCAATTTGAAAAGAAAAAAAAAGTATCTTGATGAGAACCTGATGCTTTCTAATGACAGAAATGACAATTTTCTTACCAGAAGTTTAAGATGTTGTGGCAGCCATATTGCTTGTAATCTCAAAATATATCAGTCCTTTCAATGGTTCATACTACTGCAAAAAAAACGAAAAAAAATCAAATTGGAAATTTGTTTTATTTCAAAATCTAAGCAACTCACATCTGGCCAGTCAGAGCACGTTTAACAAGCTAAGATGGCGGCACCCTAGGTAAGATGGCGACGCCCTGAGCCAGCAGTGACAGGCACAAGTGAGTTTTTTCACCATTTATTCAAGCATTTTTTTTCTTCAGTTTCATTCGGTGCTCCTTGAACAATCTCGCGATGAACACCATGAAAACTTAAGAAATAATTCCGGACTTTCGCAAACAGCACAGATCTGGCCCCACTCCTCAAAAATTGAGTATGTGTAAACAGGGTCCAGTCCTTCACATTCCTGGGGGTCTATGTCACGGATAAGCTCTCATGGTTTACAAACATCAAAGCAGTGGTGAAGAAGGCTCAGAATCGACCCCATTTCCTCAGGGTACTCAGGAGGAACAACTTGGACACAAAGCTTCTGATAACCTTCTATAGAACCACTGTAGAGATCCTGGCATACTGTATCACAGTGTGGTACGCTAGAAGCACGGGGCAGACAAAAACACCATGCAGAAAGTGATTAACACTGCCCAGAGGATTGTCGGCTGCTCTCTGCCCTCACTGGAAGGCATTGCCAACCTTCGTTACCTCAGCAGAGCCAGGAACATCATAGGGGACCCATACCACCCTGGTCACAATCTGTTCCAGCTGCTGCCCTCTGGCAGACGCTATAGGTCTCACAAAGTACGGACGAATAGGCTTATGGACAGTTTTTCCTCACATCCATCAGAACTCTAAATGTGCAGTAACCCAACAGATTCCCTTCTGAGGTAATATGAATATATGTTTGGGTGGTGATCTGCCTCCTACTGGCTGACTGAAGACAAGTGAAAAGACAGTGAGAAGTAAGTGACCCGCTCAGGGGGGGATGCGAGTTATCCATAACAGCAGAATGCCAAATTACGAGTCCGTAACACTTATTTAGGTGTTTAGCTGAGCAAACGCACCTTATGGAGAAGCACTACCAATCTCGTCATGCGCAGCTCCTGAGTCTGATGACAAGTAAGGTTTCATTGTTGATGATAACAACAGGGCCTATGTCCGATCATTATTTTTTATCTTTTCGCTATTTTGAAATAAATGAGCGTATTGGCCACATTGTCTTGCATCATGGCGCAATGAGGTCATGGTGTAATGGCGTTGTCACATTTCGTGCATGTCGTCTTTTTATGCGCATATAAGCCGCACCCTCGATTCAGTCATGTTTTGTCCGACAAATGAGGCTTGTATGCGAGTTAATACAGTTATTGCTGCTAAACTAACAGGAAGACGCCGGGAAATACCTAAAAATGAGCGGGAATTGACAAACCTACAAGAAGCATCCTGGAAAGTTCCTCAAAATCAGTAGGAAATGATTACGAATTCACCAGAAGTGACTTGTAAGTACCCTAAAAAAATGTGATGTAGAATTAATTGATTACCTGCTATTGATTGGTATCCATTCCACCTGACCTGACTGTGTAAGTGCCAGCAGTATCAGCCAATGAGTTAAGTTGTCTAAGAAGCACTCTGTACTGGAAGACAAAAGAGCAGTATCTCCGAACCTAAAGTATCATTAAAAAAGAGGAAAAGTTAAAAGCCGAAGTAGGAGAAAAAAAAGTAAATTAAATCTTTCATGTTCTCATTTAAAGCTCTCGCACGCGCTGTCAGCGGCGTGCATGACAAACTGGTCCAATTTCCCCGTGGTGGTCTTCTGAGATTTGTCTCCCCCCTTTTCTTTTTTAGCTGGTGTCAGATGTGGATCGCGAACGGGGAGGGAGGTTTTTTCTGGGGTACCGCGTGTGTGTGTAGGGGGAATACGGGTTGTGCTGGGGTGTGGGTGGGGGGTGGTCTTGGGGGGGGGGGGGGGGGGGGGGGTTAAGTGACTGAGCAGAAATAATTAAAGTTTTTGCTGTTGTTTCTTATCGGCTGCTTGGGGCTGTTGATCATTTGGGGGTCTGTAAAAGGGGCTTGTGCTACATCAGCCGATATGATAAAATAACTCAACAAGGTCACAACAACAACAAAACTACGTCGACATCTTCACGGCCATTATCTGCCGTCGCGTGCTTACTCAACAAGAGCGGGAACATGAGAATGTTGCACTGGCGTCCACGGGTGGAGATAATGAGACGGCAAAAGGCAGGAAAATGATGGCGGCGCCATCCAACACCGACACTAATTTGTAGCTATTGTGATGTTTTTGGCTAAAAACTACAATGCACAGAAGAATATAAGTGGTGTTAAAAGACAATTTTTTTTCTTAATTGTTCGTTACCAGCTATTAACATGACAGGACACATTTTAACTACATTTAGCATCCATTACCTAAGTTTAATAAACTAACTTTGAAGCACTAAAGCTATTTTAGGGGACAAAAGGCACAACTACAATTGTTGTGTTTCCATTTTCTGACCATGTTTTCTTCATTAGCATTGTGCACTCACAGTGCTGCATGCTAACTAGCGAACATTTTATCAAATATAGGACAAAACATGGAATTATCGTCGCGGAACTTCCTGCTTCTCCATGCCTAAGAACCGAGTGTTCGTTTCGTCCAATTAATTTTTTTAAATTACCGAAACAGCCACACTTCGCGATTCAAAGGGTTTCGCGGGTGTCTTTTTCCACTTTGCATTGCTTTTTCTGTGATTATCGACTCGGTCAACCTATTCTCCGAAGTGTTTACCGCTTAACCAAGACAAGAAGGCTCTCCATCTCGTCATGGATGTCACTGCAGAGCTTGGAAATTATGATTTGTCCATTCTTTTGCTTAAGGATGGTACATATTGTCAAAGTACTCCTCTTGTATTGGCGAGCCAGCTCAGTCACGCATACACCACTCATCTTCGATTGTGTTCTACCCTCCATTGCACGGGCTTGCTTAGCACCCATTGTTTTCCCCTTAATTTTGCACTGATTAACACAAAAAAAACATTAAAAAATGCAACCTGTATGCCCAATGCTCGTTGATATGCGCGATGGAGATGGGCGCTGTTATCATAAGCATCCTGTTGCGGACTACGCTACTGGGCTGTCTCGTATGCTCGTATATCAAGGCAAATGTCTGCTTGGAATTTTGTCAAATTGTAAAATTTCTCGTTAGGGCACTTGTATATCAAAGGTATCACTGTATGATGAAACAATTTAATGCTTTCAAATGCTGCCGATAAAATTGGAACTTTCAAATTTCTATTAAACTGTGTTGTTTTTTTAGATACTTTCAACCCATATGCCGAGTGATTGATTTAAATATAAAGGAGAATTGACACACTCAAAATATTACAATACAGTGGTGAGTTTGGAGCATTAATTATGAATAAAAACAATAAATAAATGGCTGGATTGTGTTCATGTACATTTCATTAAAAACAAATACCACAACAAAATGAAAACATTACTTAGTAACATTATGACATTAAATGAAATGACGAGTATACATTCTTTATTTTCATCACAGGTAAATGACAATTCACAGCAAAATTACAAAATATAAAAGTCCACTGGCAAAAATGAAGTTTTTTACTAAAATCAAGTGAAGAGGGAAAAAAATCTAAAATTAAGACAAAGCAGTGGGAAAAAAAACCTTTCGAAAATTCAAATGTTAATGCACAAAATGTGCACAAAATTCTCATGAAATTCATCTATTAGTTTATTTTACAGGCAGGTATCTTTCAGTTTCACATTTTAGCCACAAGAATGAATTCATTAGCTAGGCGGCATGCTTGACTTTTTGTGTGCGGCGCTAATACAAGCGATGGCACAAAAAGTAAAGATATATCATTTATAATATTAATTTATGTACTGCAATTGACACCAATGAACGTCGATCGACATCAACGGCAGCAAATTAATAGACTAATTATTTTGATGTGTTGAAATGATTTAAGGACAAGGTAAGTTGTACGAGGATGCAATTTGCAAATTAGCAAATTGTTAGCCAAAATGGTTTAGCGTAGCTTAGCTGCTTCTTGATGAGAAAGCTTTATCAGACAGCTAACAAATGCTACTTTAGCTTGCTAGAACATCAGCGGAAAATTGTATTAAGTCTAATGAAACCCTGATCATCAATAAATAAAGATGAAATGATAAACAATTGAAGTGTTCTTTCATGCCACTTAGATGCTAGTTATCATAGCATTTTAACGGTGAACATGATAATATGTGAACAATGATAATATGTATAAATTACAAAGTGTGGTTTCACATTTTGGTAAGAATGAAAAGGTATTTCGTTGATTGGCTCTGTGCCCAAAAGATCTTAACATTGGAGAAAAGGCGATAATTATTATAATTTTTTTACATTATATGAATCGGAAGTCGGGTTCAACTTTCAAGCTTGGTGTAAAACATTATATATTAAAATACTTGTTTCTTTTAATGATTCCAATTTGATAAAACCTTGATGAGAATCATTATGAAGTTATTATACCTTATTTACTCGCATATAAGCCCCACCCTTAAAACTGCCTTGTTCAATTTTACAATTTTCACCTCCATATTAATAGTTTAGAGAGTACAGATGTGTTATTTTGAAGGGAAAATCTGAAGAAAAATCATTGCACATTAGGGTCAATATCATAAGGAAGTTAATATGCCTGTCTTTGTAAACGAAAAATATCAAATTTTCAATTTGAAAAAAGAAACAAGTCTATCTTGATGCTGTCTAATGACAGAAATTAAATTTTTATAACCAGAAGTTAAAGATGTTGTGGCAGCTATGTTGCTTCTAATGTCCAAATATCTCAATTCTTTTGATGGTTCATATTACTGCAATAATTATCATTTTCGAACAAGAAATGAAATGAAAAAAAATCTTAGTGGAATTTTGTTTCATTTCAATATGTTTTCGCGTTTTATGCAAGATCCGATTTTTTTCTTGAATTTCATTCTAGATGTCAAAATAAATTGTGTTTAGCGTTTTATGTTTATCTTTTCTCTATTTTGAAGTAAATGACCGTATCGGCCGCATTGTCTTGCGCCGTGGTGTTTCATCTTTGTCGTCTTGTAGTTTAATTTGTGCACATAGAAGCCGTACCCTCGATTCAGTAAAAAAAAAAAAAAAGTCAGACAAATGTGGCTTATATGCGAGTAAATACGGTAAGAGTTTGAAATTTTAAAGATTTCTAACTGGTGGTGAACTTTGATATAAAAAGTGTGCCTCAGTCCAAAAAGAGTTGGGAAACACTATTGTATACAATACCTACGGTCAGAAATAGTGTAGTAAAGTTGGGGTTAATACATTAATAGGAACAATTTGCAATTTGTTTTGATTTTTCCGCCCTGCTTTTTTCCATTGAAAGCAAACTCGATATGTGACTAGTGTTTGAGAATCATTTTGTCATTCAAATCTGTTCGCTATCGCCTGACACTATTGGCTCGACAATTCTTTTAAAAAATTACCCTGCACGTGTCAATTTTTAGGCTACACAAAGTCATGTTTTACTGCTATTATATAACGATAACTGGGTAGCAAGCATGTTTTGGTATTTTGTAAGTGGCTAATAAATGGTGAAGAGTGGGACATAAAAAGTCCAAATTGGGGAGGACCTTACCATTGCTTTAAATTTTCTTACTTGACAAGACAGAAGAATTTGTAAAAAGAAGTTGTCAATTTTCCAGAGGAAAATGATCCCATAGCGTGTTAGCTTCAGATTTCCACTGAATCAAGGAGGCAAGGTGCATTGTGGGAGCTCTAGGAGATGGCTTTGGCCTCTGGTAAGAATGCTTCCCAGTACTTAATCAGCTGTTCACAAAACACATAAATCATATTATACAACAATGCAGGGTTTTTCTACAATAGCTACACATAGTATTTAAAGCCAAATTAAATGTTCACTCTCATTTAAATTCCCCTTTTTCACAGAAAAACAGATTGCAACCACATAGACAAAAAATGTGGATTTTGACAACATATTAACACTGTTGCCAATCAATGAGTATCAATGAGAGTATGCATGTGGAATCTCATGAAAGTGTGTTCAGGACTCAGCTCTCTCACCGGTGGTTTTCATATTTTACCTAATAGGTTAGCAGAGAGCCATATGCATCTATCAAAACAGCCACATATGGCTCCCAAACCACATGTTCCCTACCCCTGCACTAGATGGAGCTGTAGTAGTAGTTTCATGAGTTGTAATATAAATTCACCAAATGGAGCTGTAGTAGTAGTTTCGTGAGTTGTAATATAGATTTACTAAATGGAACTGTAGTAGTAGTATATTGAGTTGTAATATAGATTGACTAGATGGAGCTGTAGTGGTAATAGTGAGTTGTAATATAGATTCACTAAATGGAAATGAAGTAGTATAGTGAGTTGTAATATAGATTCACTGGATGGAACGGTAGTAGTAGTAATAATGAATCACTCAATGGATCTGTGAATTGTTATATAGATTCATTAGCTCAGTGCTTCTCAAATAGTGGGGCGCGCCCCCCTGGGGGGGGGGGGGGGCGTGGTGCGATACCTGGGGGGGCGCGTGTAACCCTGGGGAACAGGATTTTATTTGGCTGTACTAGTATAAAGTGTAATTGCGCATCCACTACAGTAGCTGGCAGTGGCGCTCTCATTTATTTTTTATTTCAGGCATTGATGCACTTAAAAATTTTTCTGTTGCAGACTTAAAACAAGATTTAATAAAGTTATTCTTTGTAAGTTTGATTATATTTATTTCTTTTTTCCCTTTTCTTTAATGTTAATAAGGATAAAATGTTGTACTTATAACAATTTTATAAAATGATTTTATTTATAGTCACGGTAAGAAGTGGGGGCAAATAGTTTTCTTCTTGCTAGGGGGGGCCTAACAGGAAATAATTGAGAAGCACTGCATTAGCTGGATCTGTAGTGGTAGTGAGTAGTAAGATAGATTCCCTGGATCAGCGGTCTCAAACCGGTCTTCAAAAGGGCCGCAGGAGATGCAGGTTTTTATTCAAACCGAACAAGTGAACAACTTTTGCAAGCATAATCAGTTGATTGCAGCCAGGTGCTATTTATTTTAGAAGATCCCTCATTGGTTAAACTGTCATCACTGGATCGGTTGAAACAAAAAACACAGAATTCAATGGGTTTTATTTACGGTGTGATTGGTTTGGAGTCTTTGTGATCTGGCATGTGGCCGGTTGATTTGCCTAAAGACGTTTCGCCGGCTGACGTCTGGGCGAGGGCCAACTCGCCAAGGGGGTATCTGGCCGAACGTAGAGTTAGCCAAACGACTAGTCAGCCGACCGGATAGCCAATCAAGGACGTTGCGCCGACGCGCTCGCCCCGCCCCCGGTCATGTGTGTGTACACGTTTTTCAACCTCGGCCCGCGGGCCATATACGGCCCCTTACCGATAACAACATTCATTTACAATAACAAGGGCATTTGTTCACGGCCAAACACACGCAGAACAGTACGTGACAGAGGAAAAAAGTAGTAATAACAGTAAGTATTATTATGACAGAAGAAAAAAAGTTATAACAGTAGGTACTATAATGTAAATCCAGGAACCCTACTCCAAAAAAAATACACCAGAATAGGAGACATTGAGATTAATCTTTGAATTAAGGTTCTCAGCAAATCATTTTGAATATGTATTTCCTAAAATAATGGGAAATTATTTAAAATTAAAATATTAGCACATTGTACCCCAGTTGCCATCCAGCCAAGCGCTGACTCCCTGCAGTCGCTCAAACACGGCTGGGATCATTCTATCAGGAGCTGTAAAAACATCTACAAATTATAACGGATTATTTACTGAAAGAATCTTTACATCCATTATATCTCAAAATGACTTGTCACCTGTTAAAATGACTAATGAGTGTGTGTGTGTGTGTGTGTGTGTGAGAAAAATTTAAAGTGTTTTAATTTATTATTTTATTAAACAAAAGTGGGAAAGTTTCTATTGTATGTTTACACCGGACATCCGGGTAATTAATTAATAAATTAAAGGCTTCCATTTTTTCACACACTTGTCATTTTAACAGGTGACAGGTCATTTTAACATATAATAGATGTAAAGATTATTTCAGTAAATAGTCGATTATAATTTGAAGACGTTTTTGCAACTCCTGACAGAATGATCCCAGCCGTGTTTGAGCGACTGCAGGGAGTCAGTGCTTGGCTGGATGGCAACAGGAGTACAATGTTCTGCGAATGTTTGCCCCAACGGGGAGGGCATAGGTTCCTCCAAACCTTGGATTCCAGAAGAATAAAAATAAAAGATATTTCCCCATCAATTACTTTGCACATCTCGAGATATACTGCCACTCGCTGGACATATTTCTAAATACAAGTAGTAGTAGTACAATGTGCTGCCCGTCCTTTTTATTCAATATTCTTAAATATGTACACATACACACGCTGTTGCTACGTGAGAAAAAAAAACACTAGAAGACTTACTAAAATACAGACTAGAGGGCGTAGAGAACAATACCTGAAAATGCTATTGAACACACTTTTTTCTAGTGATATATGCCAATAAGAACTATTTTAATTTTAAATAATTTCCCATTATTTTAGGAAATAAATAGTTTAACATGATTGGCTGAGAACCTTAATTCAAAGATTAATCTCAATGTTTTCTATGCTGGTGTAAATTTTTTGGAGTAGGATTTTTTAAACTTTTTTACTTCTGTCATTATAGTACTTACTGTTATAACTGCTTTTTTTTCTTCTGTCACATACTGTTCTGCGTGTGTTTGCCTGTGAATAAATGCCATTGTTATTCTAAATGAATGTTGTTATCTGTAACAGGCCGAGGATGGAAAAACATGTACACACACAAATCGATGACTGCTTGTATCACTTTCGTATTTGTTTAGACAGGAGCGTAAAAATGATTGAATTTCCCCTTACTTGTTGTTGCGTGACAGCGAGGGCTTCCAGATATTTGGTAATGATGCTCTTAAAGTCGTTGACTCGTTCCTTCTGCGGGTGAGGAAACGGCGACAAGGTTGAGAAGAGAACAAACATGGCCACGTCGTTTAGCGCCGTTTAGCGCACAGCTCACCTCAAAGCGACTCACTTCTCGGCGAATGACTTGAGAAATTTGCTCAAATTCGCACTCGCACTGCAGGACTTTGTTCTCCAACTGCAAAAGGGAAACATTGTAGGTTAGCGTTGCCAACTCGTTCGTGAATTGATGTCTGTCAGTGTCAATGCCAAGCGTGCAGTTAAAAGTTTAATAACCAGTGAGCACTCCTTTGCGAAGATTATCTTGATTCATTTAGGAACCGAAAAAATTGGCATGAACTATTGATGAAAAGTGATCATTAATGAACAAATACAGTAATACCTTGACATACGAGTGTGAAACATACAAGAAATTTGAGATACAAGGAAAGTTCCGAATAAATTTTTGCCCTGAGACACGAGCCAAATTTGACGTACATTGGTACCTCGAGATACGAGCTTAATGCATTCCGGAACTGAGCTCGAACGTGGATTTACTAGTACCTCAAATGAACGTTTCCCATAGAAATTGACTAAAAACTAATTAATTAGTTCCAACTCAGAATAAAACACCAAAAACAGGATATTGGATTGGAAAAACATTTTGATTTGTTCTAATTCCCCATCTATTAACAAAGTAACAAATACCTAGTGGTTTAGACCTCCACCCTGACTTTCACATGCAACGTATCAAGGGTTGTTTGCTCTGGTCTTCCCTTCAAAATATTCCCAAAATGATGCACACAAATGTCCTCACAATAGATAACGCACGACCACTTGCCAACTTGCCCATGAAGTAGTTACTCCTCTCATATTCGCGAAAAAGCTCCGCCATTTGCACTGACAAACGGGAAAACAAAGAATGCAATGCCGCACCCAGTCCTCGTAGACACATAACACAAGGGAGTTGCGTTCAGAAAGATTGTGCCCATGATGTTGTTGAGAGCAGCCTCTCGCGTCAACTGTCTGCTCATATATCAAAATTTATCTCATATTTCAATATAAATATTTCAACATTTTACTCTTATCTCAAATTGCTCGTATGTCCGGGCAGTCGTTTGTCGAGGTATCACTGTACGAGCATACGATGCAGCCGGTAGGAGATCATTTTCAAGCTGCGCAGTGATCTGATGAGAGGGAGGGGCTTATTTTAATTTGGATTCAGGAAAAACAGTTAGCGGAATCTGCGAGGACCTGAAATTAAAGTATGGAGCTGAGAAAGGGGATACTTCGACGCCAGCCAAAACCTTAAAAGCGAGTCGTGGCAGGGACAATAACTTTGAAAAACGAACTGGGGATACACTCGGTTAAGGCACGGACATTAACACCTTTGCCACGGTTACAGCACAACAAGGTTCCATCCATTTTTAAGTGTGTGTATAGTCATCGAAGTTCATTTAAGTAAAATTAAAGTTAGTTGTGTCACAAAAGTGTAGCAAACCAAACATCACAACACGCATCGATGTCGTATCTCAAGGCATTACTGTATGACTTAATACAGTAGCCAATTAGTTCAAATGGAGGGAAATTCCCTTAAAATGACATTGGTCAAGGATAGATTTGATGGCGATGTTCATATAATAAATACAAAAATCACACAAATTGAATGGTCATGTAAATGTTATGCGGAAACACATGATGGATCTAGGAAAAATGAGTTGATGATTTTCGTTATAGAAATGATCAAATATAGTATAGTAGTATAAAAGCATTGAATTAAAATCTATGTAATTTAGATTTTAAATGGACTAAAATAAATACATATAATAAAATATTTCTAAATTCATAGTATTGTTCTTTGCATCATTAATTTAATACCCAGTTGCTGACATGTCCTAGTGAAAAGGCAGAAAATTCAAAAATATCCAATTAGTGGTGCAAATGATGAAAACTAGATTGAAACAATAGTAACATGAGACGACAATATTATTTTCATTTTTAAATTACAAATTGATTAGAATATATAATAGAAATAGGACATTATTTCGATTATGAGCTTTGATATGAACTAGACAAAATATAATGCAATGCCATTTAAAAAATGTGAAAGTACTCAAAAATAAGAAAAATGAGAAAGACAAAAATATGACATCATCATGTAGGGGGCACCAAGTCCTACCTCTTCAATCTCCTTGTGTAGAAAGGCATGATGGGAAGGGGGTGAGGGGGTGGGGGACAAGCAATTTTAAAAATTCAAATCTGAGGACTTTTTAAATAATTAGTTTTCATTTATTGGTCACAATGAAAAAAATGTGACAATACTATATTCACCATAATGTATTTTTCGGACTAAAATTCACTTGTGAGCATTGATAGCGCACGACAAAAATATATTTAAAAAAAAGGTGTGAGTGTCATCAAGATTCAGACACAGGTTTTTTACTTTCAGGATCAAATTTCATTTTCTGTGCTAATAATTTCTTCAGTTACTCTTAACAGTTGTTTAATGACTTGCTAATTATGTTATTTAGTTTGTTATGTGATCATTTTGTTATGACACCGTCCATGACTGTGTATGACATTTGAATAATAATAATTATTATTATTCATATCTATTTGCATAGTTTAATCTGACCCTGCACTGACTGATAAACAATGACTCAACTAATAAATAAAAACACCAAATTTAAATAAAATGTCATTAAAAATATTAGGATTTTGTGCAATATGACTAGAAATGTAAATTGATTGAAAAAGAAATACAAAGCCAAATAAGAATATTATAACTATTGAGTGGGATTGAGTTTAGGAATATTACTACGGAGCGTTTTTTTTAATTAAAATTACATTCATTTGAAATACAATCAATGGCAAACAATAGAAAATAATGATGAATTAAAAAAAAATCCCCCAAAACGTGGTTACATGACCCTGTCACAAGTGTCAACATTTATTGCTAGTACAGAAAACTATTTTCGGAGATGAAGGCGTGTTTGTGATGTTTGTGTCTGTGTGTGTGTATATGTTTACGTGTTTGCGTGGACATGCGGAGAAAATAAAGGCTTGTTGTAACTCTACTGACAAACATTGACTTTTGACAGAAACCCCATCAAAGACCCCCCACCCCCAGCTTTCTCCACTAACAGCTGACCCCCGACAGTGCCTGTGTATGCGCGTGTTTCCTGACAGACGGCTCGCAGGGTGAATTTGTGCGCTGACGGGCTAATAAAAGTCTTTTTTTCATCTCCGCTTGGTAAAATTCCTCAGCCGCAAAAACTAAAACTTTTCACTTGAGTGAGTAGCGAAGGTGCATTTCCTTTAATTTTGCTGACTTTTCCTTTTGTTGACGTTTCCCCCTTTTTTTTTTAAACCCAGCTTTGTTTTCTTTATACCCCAGAAAAGTTGCCTATTCTTTGCTATCACGCCATTAGTGAGACAAGCTTTGATTGGCGCAATGATGGGTTACGTACCTCTTTGATGACGTCTTTGGCCTGCTGCGCTTTGTCGGATCTGTTTGAAAGCTGTAGTTTAACTTCGGCCTCTCGCTTCTTATTGAGCAGGAGTTGAGTGTCTTGCCACTTCTGCCAGGACTTGACGCGTTGCTCAAACACGCCCTGCGCACGCGTATGTCACGTTAGAGAAGTCGTCCGTCCGAGAGGCCACGCGACCGCGCGCCGATGACAAACCTTGATGGCAGCGAGCAGGCGCACGTAATCACCGAGCAGCTCGGACAGGAAGAAGAAGTCGGCGTTGGCCTGCTGCTGGTACTGCTGCTCTACCTTCTCCTCCACCTCGGCCAACTGGGACAAAGCGCGGGAAAGTGCCGTGTGGTCTTCGCTGTTGCCTAACATGGCCGCCGACTTGGCAAACTGTGCTCCGTACAAAGACAACTCTGCACGGACACAGAAATGAGCATATTTTAGATGTAAAATTACATTTGCGTTCATTCAAATCAAGGACCTTTGATTGCTTTAACCCTTTGACTGCCTAAAGCACATTTTTTTTGCAAAAATTAAAACAGCCAATAAATACACAGGATGCCACAAAACGTTATGAAGTTAGCACCTTGCTCCTCACACGGCGTAGAAACAAAAAATAATGTTTAAAGTCTGTTAGCCACTGGCTTGAAAAAATAATCTGCAAAACAGCTGTTCATATGTAGTGTATTTTCTCGCATATTAGCCACCTCCACGTATAAGCCACACTCCTAAAATGGTTGAATTTGACAATTTCTCTCATATCAGCTGCCCCCGGATTCAGAATTTTTACCTCCATATTCATGGTTTTAACAGAGAGTAGAAATGTGTTACTTTGAGGGGAAAATCTAAAGGAAAATCATCGCACGTGGTATTTCTGAGACACTGTATAAATCGAGTCAAGTTTGCTGGATGGCACGTTCCGAGTGGGTGCTGCCTGCATGTTGACAAATTAAAAAAGGAAGTCACGTGAGCAATACCACCAGGAAGTGTGTCCGTAACAATCTAATTTTTCTTTCTTGAATTTAATACATTGACGTCAAAATACATTTTGGTAAGCGTTTTATCCGTTTGTTTTTTCGTCTGTCAGGCCTCAGACCAGACTGGTGGCTGGTTGTGCCGGTCACCCTATCACAGGCCCAGCCCCTAATGAATGGAGTGATGCCAGGTGCAAACCATCAGCCAAGAAACAGTATTTAAGGCCACCAGGAACCTGACCATGCTGCTGGATAGTCTTATCAGTTCACTCTTAGGTACCCTCTCGCGGTTTCCCCTTGCTTGCTTTGTTGATCAACGACCTCTTGTTTTGCTCACAGGAATCCGAACACACTTAGCCCCACGACCAAGGATAACGGACCAAGGATCACCGGACCAAGGATCAGCGGACTAAGGATCAGCGGACCAAGGATCAACGGTCCAAGAATCAACGGACCAAGGATCAACGGACAACGGTAAGCGAGAAAATTTGGTCAACGGATGAACATTTTACTGGACTTTCAGCTTTTAAACTCAAAAGCTCTCATTTCCTTTCAAGAAATAATACTAAATAAAAAAAATGAATTATCTCAGAAACCTAATATTGGCATGTTTGGATGATAAATAATCTCCAGATCAGCAAATTATACAAAAGAAGGAACTAAACCCGTCATGCAATTTTTCAAAAGCTTAAATGACACACCATTGGGCAGCCAAAAGGGTTAACACGATATCATCCACATTTAATAAACATTTATTAAGTTCACCAGTCAACTAAAGCAAAAACAAACAATACATAATAAGGGACATTTTTCACTTTTGTCTATCATGTTTGGATTTTGGCATGGCTATTTTTGTCCATGCTTAGGCTAATTTGCAGTTGTTGTTTTTTTGGTGTTTGTAAACTATTTTGAATTTGCGTTTGTTTTTTTCCCTTTTTGCAAAGGATTTGAAATTTGTATTTCTGTTCTTCCGACATGAACTCATCAATTTTGATTTGCCCTCTGCTGTAGTCTGATTTTTTCGGATAAAGCATCATTGTCAGTCTATTTAACACACTGTTCATTTATACATTTAAAAAAACTAAAATACATCCATACCTTTCCTATGACACACAAGAGAATCAATGCTGGTGTGAAGTTTCCTCAGTTGCAAGTCGAGATTCTCAAAATGTTGTTGCTTCTCCTCAAACCACTGACACACACACATAAAAAAACAAAGTCTGGGTAACAAGTTCTCCCTTTGTTCCGACACTCGTGGCAACTCACGGTGTCCGACTCGTTCATCTTGATGGTCATCTTGTTGACGGCATCGGCCGCCTTGTTGACCATCCTTAGGATGCCGGCGCCACTCATGGCCTGCGTATTGATAGCGCGCGGCAACTGGAAAACACGCGCCAAGACACTTTGGCTCATCAAAGAAGCCTCTTTCCACATGTTAAACATGCCAAAGTTAAAGGTGAAATGGAATAATGGCCAGAACTAGCATCGAATGCACACCAAATAGGTATATATTGTAGGGACAATAACACAAACATAAAATGGGGAAAATAAGGTTAAGCAACAATTACAGTTATACCTCGACATACGAGCAATTTGAGATGCAAGTAACATTTTGAGCAAATATTAACTTACGATACGAGACAAATTTTGAGGCTGCTTTTGAGAACAATATAGGCACTGTCGCAACTCCCTCGTGTAATGTCTCTAAGAGAACTGGGCGGAGTGTTGCATATTTTCCGCGCCCCCTTCCCCCCGCTAGTCAGTGGAGAATGGTGGAGTATACTAATTCTTGTTGGCAAGTGTTCGTGTGTTATCCTATTGCGAGGACATTTGTGTGCATCATTTTGGAAATATTTTGAAGGGATTACAAAAGCGAACAATCGATAGGTTGCATGTGTAAGTCAGGCTGGAGGCGGGGCAAATAGTGGTTCGCGCGTCCGCCCCACAGCTCTCAGGTCCTGGGTTCAAATCCAGGTCGTTCCACGTGTTAAATTTGCATATTCTCCCTGGGCCTGTGTGGGTGTTCTCTGAGTACTCCGTTTCCCTCCCACATTCCAAAAAGATGCATTGTAGGCTGATTGGACACTCTAAAATTGTCCCGAGGTATGGGTCTGAGTGTGCATAGCTGTCCGTCTCCTTGTGCCCTGCGATCAGCTGGCCACCGATATAGGGTGTCTCCCACCCCGTGCCCAAAGACAGCAGGGATAGGCTCCAGCAGTGCGAGTGATAAAGTGGATGAAGCGGGACAGAAAATGAATGAAGAAATATCTAGGAATAAAATATCTTCATGAATTCCATTAGAGCATGCACAAATCTAACTTAAATTTTACCTTATTTTACACATCTGTCTTTCTCACATCTCATTCTCGTTAATATGACTTTTCTGCTGAACGTGTCACTTGAGAGTCAAGTTTCCATTTATATGCAATATTTTTCTATGATTTTGCTTTGATTTATCTAATAAGGAAAAGCACATATTAATGAAAATATTTATATTCATGTTAATGAACATATGTAAGATTGTAGCCGAGGGCCAAGTTCTATTACTAGTCCACTGTGTAGGTTGAAGACAAAAGATCACACATACTAGACACACACACAACCACACACACAGCAGATTTAGACAGTTCTCACCCAATTTCACCGCTTGTTCTTCTATTTGGACAGTAAAGTAAAAAAGAATGTATTAAGAAATATTAAAATGTAATTTAAAAAAAAATACATAGGGGCTGTAAAACATGAAAACATAAGAGTGGACAGAGCTACTGCCACTGGTTGCCGCGTGAACGGCACCATCATGGGGAAAGGGGAAAAAGAAAAGAAAAAAGTTTGGATTTTATTTTGAGCGCTCCATAGGATTGCTGCTGTACGGAGAAGACGAGTGTTGTGCGCAATTGCACATGCGTGCAGCTTAGAGGGAACATTGATCCTTACCCTCTTGCTACTGTGACAATGAAATTTATCCAATCTGATCCAATCTTTCTCCCCTCTGCAAAATCTGTCTAATTTTAGTACTATTAAACATCACAACCACTAGTTATTTGTCACTCTGTGAATAGATGGCGAATTACAACAAATAAATAATTTTCCAATCCAATATCCTGTTTTTGGTGTTTTTACAGAGGGTTGGAACAAATTTGTTTTTAAGTTCATTTCTATGGGAGACGTTCATTTGAGGTACAAGTAAATCTACATTCGAGCTCAGTCCCAAAACGTATTAAGCTCATATCTAAAGGTACCACTGTAGATAGCATTTCAATGGCCACTAGCAGGCAGTGTCTCCCTTTAAGAGTATTAAATACCGTATTTTCTCACAAACTGACTGCCTCCGCCGCACCCTTAAAATTGCCATCGAATTTTACTATTTCTCTCGTATAAGCCGCCCCCTGATTCAGTTTTCACCCCCATAGACAGGGAGTACAAATGTGTTACACTGAAGGGAAACTCTTAAGAAAAATCATCGCACGTGGTATTCTTGATTAACTGTATGAATCCAAAGGATCTTCTGGTGGAAAGGGAGACCAGTACAACCAGGAAGTGTGTCCATAGCAGTCCAGTGTTCACCAAGTCTCTGGGTGCAATAATTGCATGGGATGCACATTACACGGGTATCAAGGCTAATATATTAATGACCGACCGCAAGATCTTCGATCAGCCTTAACAACTATTGGGATGTGCTGACATGGTAAACACTACGAACATATGTATCAAACCTACTTGCGTCTGGCCAGTCAGAACACGTTTAACTACGGTAAGATGGTGGCGCCCTAAGCGAGCAAAGGCAGGCACAAGTGAGTTTAATCCTGTTTTATGCAAGATACGTTTTTTTTCTTGAATTTCATTCATAGACGTCACAATAATTTGTCTAGTGTTTTATCTGTTTATCTTTTCTCTATTTAGAAATAAATGACCGTATCGGCCACATTGTCTTGCATTATGGTGTTTCATCTTTGTCACCTTGCAGTTTTGTGCATGTCAAGTCTAATTTGTGCACATATAAGCTGTGCCCTTGATTCATTCAACATGTAATATAATAATGATAAACCTAACAACGGCTTACATGCAAGAAACTATGGTAACAGTAGAGAGGGGTCCCAAAAGCCTAAATAATTTTAAATAGACACCATAAAAACATTGTGCCAACAACTCATTTACAGCAGGTCTATGACGGCAGAAAAGCACAAGCACAGTAGCTATTATTTATTGTTATTATTATAATGTTTTCATTACAAGTATGAGGGCGATATTGAAAAGGCTGCACTCATGTTGGTGAAAACGCAGTTTAAGCCACTTTGTAAGAGCCCAAAAGCTCAGAAAAGATCAAGAAAACACATTTATGTAATGGCTCAACTTGGAGCACCCCGTGCGGGTGGAATACGAACAAGGGTAGCAAATTGGGCCAATTTCCCACCGAAGTGAGTGGGTTATATTTATGCAGTGATTGGTTTGGAGTCTGTGATCTGGCATCCCTGAAGTGCAGCGTGCCATTGTTCAGTATGTTCTGCATACTTGAGCATCGCAGTACTGTTTGTGCGTGAGGCTCATTCTTAAACTCTTCTTCAATCTCTCCTGATTTCATAGGATAAGTTGTCTTTTTTGTGTCCCTCTCTATGTGGACACCAGGGCTTTTGTTGTTGTTTTGATTAGCAAAAACTCTGTGAAGGGTTAAAGACTAGGATTATTCTTGAATATAAAGATCACCACTTAGATGCGAGTCTTCAGTAAATGTTTCTGCTGAAGGCAATTGTCGATGAATGCTTCTTACGTCACGCAACGGAGACAAACGATGCAATTATCTCGCTGCCTCTGTATCTGTCTGAAAGCAAAAGCCTACCATGACTCCTGCCGCTAACGCGATGGCATCAAAGCGCCCCCTGGTGGGGAGGTCGTGGTGCTCATTCGTGACAACACCAACTTGTGACATTTTTGGTTCCCCTCCGTTTAATTAGCCGCCGTGGTCATCTTGTTTTCGACGCAATCACTTTGTCGACGCCTCCCCTTTTTACCTCCCGTCCTTCTGTCGCCCCCCCAAAGTGATTGTTCGCATTCCAGATTAAATTCTAGCGGCAGGGTAAGAAAGCTCATTTTTCTTCATTTCGGAAAAGTTTACTTTCGCATGCGGTGGTCCTCCCCCAGAAAGCCATTTAAGTGGAGGCGGGGTCTCGGGGGTACTCTTTGATGGAAGCTAAATGAAGGGCTGCGTTGGGAACCATGTGGGTGAGGTGGGGGGGGGGGGGGGTCATCTAAAGCCCCTCCTGGTTGTATTCCATTAAGTGGGCCGGACGGGATGCCGCGCTCAGTCAAGCGTCCCACAATTCATCTGTTAAGTTGCTGACAGGCCGCCATTTCTTTTATAGGCCACACCTCTCCCTCGCACGGCAGCGACGGGTCCCAGTAGGGATGAAATGCTTGGGGCAGTCTCAATGTGCGAGATGAGTGCGTTTACCTCAGAAGTCTCCAGGAAATGGACGAGGTCGGGATCCTTGAGAAGGATGGGATGCTTTACTGTACGCGTCAGGAACCTGTGCCACAACATCAAAGGCGTTTTCCACAAGGGTCATGATCGGAACATGGCACATCAAAGACACTGACTCACATTTTGAACCATTTTCACAACTAAGTTCATATAAAGAGGAAGACATTTTTATGTGTATCCCAGTGACGAAAAAAAAGTTATTTAACAAATTGAAGCAGCATATCATTTCATTTTTTATGGGTAAAAGTAAGGAAAAACATTTAATCGTATATGCGCATAGGCCATCCCAACTATCAGTGGTCTAAGAAACCGGAGCGAGATTGTACCATCATTTTGATTTATTGATCGTATCATCTAAAATGTTTTTAACTAAATCGAAGGTATGGCTTATATGCGCAAATTAGATTTGAGATGCACAAAACTGCAAGGTGGCGCCATAACATAAGACAATGCGGCCGATACCGTCATTTATTTCAGATAAATTGTAAAATTCAACGTCCTTTGGCCATTTTAAGCTTGCGGCTTATACTCGGGGCGGCTTATATGTGAAAAAGTATGTTACATCACTAACAGGAAGTTACATACAAAGTCTACCCACTGCCGAAGGTAATCGTCATTTTAATAATACAATATTTGCAAACACTAAACCAGCTAAGAGTCACATCAAAAAAAAAAGAAAATGTGCCAAAAAAAGTGGCGTTATAAAATTAAAAGTTAAAATAAAACAAAAGAAACTTGTATTCACAAATTTGGGTGTGGGAAAAAAAAGATACTATGTATTAAGGAGTTTAGTTTAATTTTTCTGTTTATTTGTTTGGTTTTTGCATTTTTAGTGATGTTTTTCTTGTTGATAATATTTCAAGTCGTAGCCAAAGGCTTGTTTGAAGTGAGGAAATATGGTAGCTTTTTTGCACTTTTGGTAGATGACATGGTTAATTCACACGTAGTTTAAATTGGCTACTGACTACTAAACTCCGACAACCTGGAAGTACACAGAACTGATCTCGTAATTGGCTTATTAATGGTGGGTAAGACATCGTCATAAACATAATTAAGACAACATCTACCTGGCCGACACCTTTGGAAAAAGAACATTGAAAATCAGTCGGAATATTTCCAAAAGACACGTTTTGTTTCTATAGAAATATGACAGCAATGTAAAGCTTGCCATTTCATAATTTGAGTGTAATTCTTACACAAGGGACTTACAAATTAGTTTGTCAATAGTAGCTGTCCAATTCCAAACCCTTTAAATTGTTTTTATTTATGCACTTCCATACTTATGTTGTTGACATTTTTTTGTTTTATAATTTGTTTATTTATTATTTGTTTATTAATTAGTTATTATTAATTAATTATTTATTTGTTTGTTGTTGTTATTTGTGCACCAAGTGGTGACACTTTTAATCTTATTGGTGGTACCTCGACATACGAATGCCCTGACATACGAGCAATTTGAGATACCAGCAACATTGAGTATATATTCATCTTGAGATACGAGACAAGTTTTGATATATGAGAATGTAGCGGACACGAGAACATCATGGGCACTGGATTTCTGGTCGCAACTCCCCCGTGTGATATCTCTGGGCAGAGCGTTGCATTTTTTCAGTGTTTTTTTCCCCCCGTTAGTCAGCGCGAATGGCGGAGCGTTTATACTACTCTTCGTTGGCAAGCGGTCCTGCGTTATCCTATTGTGAGGACATTTGTGAGCATCATTTTGAGAACACTTTGAAGGGAATACAAAAGCAAAATACCCTTGATAGGTTCCATCAGAAAGTCAGGTTGGAGGCAGGGCAAATAAAGCCAAGAGAAGAACGGTATCAAAATTTAAAACAAAATCAGAATTCAGTTTCTTTTTTTGAGTGTCTGCATCATAATCCAAGTTCATTTAAATTTGTTTATGTTATATTACCAGCGCGTTGTCGTGCATAAATTCCCCCCTTGACTCCCTCTCTCTCTGTCCGTCTCTCTCCCCTCAGCGAAATCCGTCTAATTTTAGTACTACTAAAAACATTTTTACTACTAAACTACTAGTTATTTGTTACTTTGTTAATAGATGGTGAATTAGAACAGATTAACTTGTTTTTTTAGTACATTCCTATATTAAACGTTAATTTGAGTTACGAGTAAATCGACATACGAGCTCAGTCCCGGAACAAATGAAGCTCGTATCTTGAAGTACCACTGTACTTTTGTAATGGCAATTAAAGCCTTTGACTCAATGACATGGAAAAGCTACAACCAGGTGACTCGTGTTCAGATCAACGTACCTCTCTAAGGCCGACCTTCTTTTCTCCACAAACTCGTTAGACGATTGGTCCTCCATCCCGACCTTCACTTTGGTCATACCTACACACAACAAATGAAACAAAGTATACATTAATGTCTCAGTGGGGTCAGTTAACCATCTCCCCGAGAGGAGGGTTTGGATTTCGGGATGCGTGCCCTTGTCGATTGGTCCCCGGGCTGTCATAGCAACGTACCCACAATGCTCTTCTCTGGCGCAGGGGGCACCACGTAGCCCACGTGCATGTACTTGGACGCCAGTTTCCCGTGAAGGCCCAGGAAGTCGCTGAAGCGGCGCCTGACTGAGAACTCTGGCAATCTGAATAACGGTGAAGGTGGCGACACCTTGGTGTTAACCTTGTAAGCCATATAGGCGTTAATCCCATCGCCTGGAAACATGGAACCGTGGTCACGTGGCGTGAAACGGCAGACACTTGACGTTGAGAGAAAAGACGCACTCACCAACTTTCTCGGGGTCTGACACAGAAATGACAATGTCCAACATCTCATCTTCCATCTGCACGCACGACAGCAACACAAAATGCATTTAAAAAATCCACTGCCTTATTGTGTCTTTACAATGTTTTTCAGATTCGATACTTTTTATGGATCAACACTGAAAACATTACACTGTCAATTAGTCACTTTATACCTTAGACAACTAAATAAATGTATTTTATATTCAAAATAACTCAAAACACAGGACTGAATGTGTGAAAAGCTGCCAACAGGTGTGTACACTTCAAGCGAAAATCTCAAAATTGGGCCCAAAATGACAATATTTTGTGTGGCCGCCATTATTTTACAGCACCGCGTTAACCCTAAAGTCACGGTGACATCGCGTAACTGACTGAAGATCATGTGCTCTCCCACCTTTTGTTTGAAGATGCGTCACAGATGCTCAATAGGGTTTAGGTCTGGGGTTGTTTGGCCTGTCGTGGTCGTCTTAGGTGTGTTTTGGTGCATTATCATGTTGCACTATTGGTTCATTTATCGCGGGATCATCAGACCAAAGGACATGATTCCAGTAATCTACAGTGGTACATCTACATAGGTGCTTAATTCGTTCCAACTGAGCTCGTATGTCAATCTTCTCTTAACTCAAACGAACGTTTTGCATTGAAATGAACTAAAAACTAATTTATTCATTGCAACCCTCTGAAAAAAAACAAAACAGGATATTGAATTGGATTTTTTTGAAATTTCTTTTAATTTGCCATCTATTAACAAAGTAACACATAACTAATGGTTTAATAGTAATATTATTTGTTTAATAGAACTAAAAGTAGACAGATTTCGCGGGGGTACAGAGAGGGACATGGGGGGGGGGGGGGGGGACTTTCCACGGCAACTCACTCGTAACAGAACAAACTAATTTAAATTAACTTGGATTAATATATACAGACACACTCAAAAATAAGTTTAATGTAACTTTACACAAAACTGAATTGTAATTTTGTTTTACATTTTAATGCCTTCTGGCCGGGTTAGCTTTTTCCCACACCTTTAGCGTCACAGTTGCTATCGATGGGCTGTTTGCTGTTGTATTCCCTTCAAAATATTCCAAAATTGATGCACACAAATGTCCTCACAATAGGATAATGCACGGCCACTTGCCAACGAGAAGTAATCTACTACGATCGCTCCATTAACGGGAGGCAAGAGGCTAAGGAAGGGGGAAAAAAACAGTAAAAATGCAACGCTCCGCTCAGTGCTCGCAGAGACGTTACGAAGAGGTATAGTTGCGACCAGAGATATTACACAAGGAGTTGTGGGGGAGAGAGCCAGTGCCCCTGATGGTCTTATGAGCAGCCAACGAGATGTAATATACTATACTGCTCTTATTAGCGATCACTCCGTCCGGCATTCGAGCTGAGTGACGGAAAGAAAAAACACTGAAAAAAATGCAACACTCATAGGTATCTGTTATACACGAAAGAAATGCGGCAAAAAAGACAGTGCGCTACAACGATAAACAGTCTCTCATGTTTTGGCCACCTGGCTTTCTCGCTTCTCGAAATTTTGAGATATTCACTGTTTACTCACTTTTGTTGGCAGTAGTCATTGCTATGATTTGAATATTTTGTGAAAATACAACACATTTATGTTGTTATCCAAGTTGCTTTATATTGAATCAAAGTGTAATTTCTCCAGTATTTTTCCGAGAAGATGGAATACAAAAAGTAGAGAAACTCACTTTTGTGAGATATTGTATATCTGCATTTATTTGTAGGTGTTTACCTCATCGAAGGAGGAGTGTGTAAACATGTCGTCATGAGGGTGTCCTATGCGTGGCGTGATAATGGAGATAGGTGGTGTGATGGGGGTGATGACAGGCGACGGGCCGTCCGACAGCAGTACGCCTCTTTCCGGACTGTCCAGTGACACTTCCTCTGTGGCTTCTTATACACAAAAAGCATGCAGCAAGTACCAAAGTTCAAAATGGGATGTTTACTTTTATGGATTTTATTTTTCTTGTTGCCGTTCAAAATCTGTGGGCCTTTATATATACAGTCAGTTCAATAGGTATTATCCAGCATGATAACGGCCCAAAGCAAAACCAAGGAGTGGCTCCTGAACAAGGATGTCAAAATTATGGCCAGTGTCCAGACCTAAACCCAGTAGAAATTACATGAAAGGATCTCAAACGCAGAAATCTGCCTGATCTAGAAGATCTGTGAGGAAGAGTGGGCCATAATCCTTCCTGCAGTGTGTGCAAACCTGGTGAAAAACTACAGGAAAAGTTTGACCTATACAATTGCAAACAAAGACCACTTTAACTAATATTAATCAATTAATTTGAAAGACAACGATAATTTCTAAGTGAGAACTTGTAATGTTCAAATACTTGCCAAATGCACTCATATAGCCACTTTTGTCGGACAAAATATGATGACGGAATTGAGGGTACGGCTTATTTGCGCATAAAAAGTCGACGTGCGTGAAACTGCAAGTTGACAACACCATAACGTCATGATGTCATAACGCAAGACAATTCTGCCGCTCCTGTCATACATTTCCAAATAGGGAAAACGGACAGATTAAACGCTAAACGAAATTAATTTTGTCATCTATGAATGAAATTCAAGAAAAAAACTCAATTGCTTGCTCGGGACGCAGCCATTTTACCTAGGGCGAGAGCCGCCATCTTACCTATGGCTCTGCTATCTTACCAAGGGCGCCATTGTCTAAACCTATTTAATGTTCACTGACTGGCCAAACACAAGCAGCCTTGATTTTGAAATAAAATAAATTCCACTTGGATTTTTTTGTTTTATTTCTTGTTGGAAAGTGAAAACTATTATTTCTTTATTTAAATTGAATAATTTGATAATTTGCATTTACAAAGACAGGCATATTAATTATGATATTGACACCAATTGTGTGTTTTTGATTCATACAGTATCTCAGAAATACCACGTGTGATGGTTTTTCTTAAGATTTTCCCTTCAACGTATCACATTTGTACTCCTAATAAAATCATGCATATGGTAGTGGAAAATGTGAATCAGTGGGCGGCTTATATGAGAAAAATTGCAAAATTCAAACATTTTGAATAATAGCCCTACTTCGTTTTAAGGTCCCCAATACTATCAACTAAAACCTTTAAAAAATTATCTCAATGCACCAATTCATACAAATATTAAGCCATTAATATCAAGTGAGCGAGTCTGTAGATAAGAGGCAAACATTTGGCAAAACTTAGGAACACATGCATGTAAAGACAACTTAAAATGATAAATTCATTAAAAGTTATCGTTCTTGGGGCCCATTTAAAAAATAACGAATAAAGTTGCTGTACGCACAACCGAAAAATTAAAAAACACCGCATTAGAAGCCCATGAGGAAAAACGGGCTAGAAAAAACCATAGAAAAGCAGCACCCTCTCAGCCAATGGTAGGCCAGTGGGTTGTTGGAACGAAGCCAATTGGAGGCCAGCGAGATTACAGCCAATGGAATATACAGAGCAAGAGTGCACGATAGAGATTACTTTAAGCGATTTACAATTTCAACAACAATTTCGTAAGTAGAGCAGTACTTTTTATCTAAATTCTCTAATTTGTTCCACGGTCCTTGCACAACTACCAACTAAACTCTTTAAAATTGGTCAGCATGTCCCAGGTTTGTAAGAAAGATGTGAGAAACACAGAAAATTATCTTTAAAAAAAATATATATATATATATTTTATTTTAAGTATATATACAAAATCCACCGTTGACAATGGGTTTAAGAAAATGGACGGTTGGTGTGAGAAAGCCAACGACAGCGGAGTGAGCTTCTGAAGCGAGATTCAATGCATCCGTGATAATATTTTCAAAATAAATAACGGTTAAGGAATGCATGTACTTTTTGGGGGTTTCTGTAACTTGGATATGTCTTATTTCGAGGCACTCATTTGCATATCAAAACATTTCGTAACCTGGAAATTTCTTACTAAAAAGCATTCGTAAGTCCAAGTATGAATGTGTCTCATTTTGAGGAGAATATTGAGCGAATATTATTAACACTTAAGTTTACCTGCAAACAAATCATCAGGGTCATCGTCATAATCCATTTTGGGCCCGTTGGATTTTCCGCCGTTGGGATGCATTTCCTGAGGTGTGAAAGAAGGTGAAACAGAGTAAACATTTCACAAAAGCAGCTTAAAGCAATAACATTCACTCTTGAAATGATGCAAAATTAATCGAGTGGAATGGTGAAAAAGTAAAATCCAAGATTCATTGACATTTGAAAGCCAAACAAAATGCTGCAACTTTTTAAATCTAGATTATGAAGGGATGGAGCCTTAATAGCCCTTTTATAAAATATGACAAATATTTCTGAAGAAGAACCTCAGTTAACTTCATAATTAGCTTAGTGGTGGGCGGGGTATCTGTTGTAAGCACAGAATCCAAACAATAACTTGTTGAGGCTGATAATTGACCTAAAATGGGAAGACGATAGATCTGAAAATACATTTTCAGGAACAGGTTAAGAAAGAGTGAGATCAATTTAATAGGAAATAGGTTTATTACAGGACTGCAGGATGGAGGAAAATGCTCAAACAGCTGTGAACCGCTCAGTCTGTCGTCCTCGCAATTCTCTCATTGAATGAACAGTGGGTCAGTCTTTATATAGGTAGACGGGTTAATATTTCCAAGACAGCGATGTAGAACACAGTTTATGTATACAAAATTTCGGGCTAATATGGTCAGACATTTGCAGGTTTAAGTTGTATGCAAACACAATATTTTTATAGCTCACACAAAATGCCGCAGGCCTGGTGTCTCAGAATAGGAAAACAAATTAATCAGTGTCAGAGAATAGTAACATCAGGGTCAGATTGGGATATGGTTTGTTGCATGTGTATATGAGTTAGCATTAGCTGGGTTTACACAATCATCTTACGTTTGACTTTGGCATTAATGATACATTTGTTCAAAGCTGAGAAGCAGGGTAAACAGGTTAGGATAACAAGCACGAGAGGAATAACAGTTACAAATGGTACTAGGGCTTTCAAAAGAGTATGTCCATGAGACTGAGAGGAACCAGTCAAGCCATCCTCGTTATGGAACCGGATATCCGGTCACAGCGCTCTGCATGTTCCTCATAGCCTGCAGGGCATCATGGGCCAAGCAGGACGCGCCGGCAGGGATGAAGGCGCCGCACGAGTCTCCCACTACGGCCCACACACCTCCCCGTTGGGTGGCCACAGCGTCAAGAGCAAGGTGGCCCTGGACAATCACCTGGGCCATGGCGGCTACTCTCGGCCTTGCTGCTGCTGCCGGACTGAGGCGCCGACACAGGCCCCTGACCTACAATCAATGGTCTGCAGGCGCAGGGCGTTCCTCGCCGCTCCCACTCAGGGGAACAGAGCCATTAGGATTTTGGAGGAGACTGACCAATGTTTGTGCTTGATGGGGACGTCCAAGCCCCACACTGGATCATGGTCGGGAGCTCCAAAACTCGTTCATCAGCTTTGAAGGTGGTGGCCAGTTTGGTGAAGTTAGTGGTCAAACGTACACGGTGAGAACCTGCCGCCTCCCACCGTAGCTTCTCTTTTTTCCAGTCGTTTATTTTAACCCTTTGTAAGAAGGTTTAGTCTCAATTGAAACACTTTCACCTTTTTTGTATACGGAGACAGTAAAACCTATATAAAAGAGTTCCCTTTGGTTTTATGGCATAGCTTGCTGGGCAATAATCATTCCAATCAATATTGGAGTGGTTGCCGTTTCGTTTTATTACGTCAGAAAGTTTATTTCACCTCTCCTCAAACGTTTCAACTGAGAGAAACTTCCTACAGTGCAAAAGGTGGATCCACATTCCCCTCTCGGCTATTTTCACGTCTGTTGGTTGGCCAGCAACGCTTGGTATGGACGATCCCACTTTAAGGCACCACCTGAGACCACTGTTGGTCCGTTTTCTGTTGAGAAGCAGTCTCCCTCTGCTAACCCATATGCACATATTCAATGCATTTCCTTAAATATTTTTCCTATTTTCTTTCTTTTTCACTTCAATCAAAATTCAATTTCGCAGAGCAGATTATTTGTTCCTCCACGTCAAGTTTGACAATTGGAGCTGCTGCATTTTCATCAAAAAATTTCATTTGACAAAATATTTTTTCCCATAATTTGTCACTACCATCCCTTAAAAAGGGGTTATTGGCGATTTCAGAAATCGATTATAAATTTCCAAATCATTTTCAACCTTGATATCTGAGCAATAATCATTCCCAAAGGAACTAGGTCAACATAATTTTGTTGACATCAATTGTTTGGTGCTTATGCAATCCGTAATATCATTAATTTTCTAATAGTCATTAATATGACCCACACCAAAGCATATTTCAACTGTTCAGGAGAAACCAGGGAAATGGATCCTAATTCAATTATTTTATCTAAACCGGCCAGGTATAATTTGGGTGCCATTGTCACTATAGATCAATGATTCTTTGGAATTCCATATCATGCACTGTCTTTGTTTTAGTTTTTTTCCAATCTCTCTGTCACTCTCTTTCTCTGTCACAATCTCTCTCTGTCTCACCTTCAGCTGCTTTTCCGATACTTTCTTTTCTATGCACTAGCAATAATCTTTTCTTCATGCTAACAAAACTCTTTTCTATTCACTGACCAAAATCTTTTCTATTCACTTATCAAAAATCTTTTCTATTCACTTATCAAAAATCTTTTCCATTCACTTATCAAAAATCTTTCCCATTCACTTATCAAAAATCTTTTCCATTCACTTATCAAAAATCTTTTCCATTCACTTATCAAAAATCTTTTCCATTCATTTATCAAAAATCTTTTCCATTCACTTATCAAAAATCTCTTCCATTCACTTATCAAAAATCTCTTCCATTCACTTATCAAAAATCTTTTCCATTCACTTATCAAAAATCTTTTCCATTCACTTATCAGAAATCTTTTCCATTCACTTATCAAAAATCTTTTCCATTCACTTATCAAAAATCTTTTCCATTCACTTATCAAAAATCTTTTCCATTCACTTATCAAAAATCTTTTCCATTCACTTATCAAAAATCTTTTCCATTCACTTATCAAAAATCTTTTCCATTCACTTATCAAAAATCTTTTCCATTCACTTATCAAAAATCTTTTCCATTCACTTATCAAAAATCTTTTCCATTCACTTATCAAAAATCTTTTCCATTCACCTATCAAAAATCTTTTCCATTCACTTATCAAAAATCTTTTCCATTCACTTATCAACAATCTTTTCCATTCACTTATCAACAATCTTTTCCATTCACTTATCAACAATCTTTTCCATTCACTTATCAAAAATCTTTTCCATTCATTTATCAAAAATCTTTTCCATTCACTTATCAAAAATCTCTTCCATTCACTTATCAAAAATCTCTTCCATTCACTTATCAAAAATCTTTTCCATTCACTTATCAAAAATCTTTTCCATTCACTTATCAGAAATCTTTTCCATTCACTTATCAAAAATCTTTTCCATTCACTTATCAAAAATCTTTTCCATTCACTTATCAAAAATCTTTTCCATTCACTTATCAAAAATCTTTTCCATTCACTTATCAAAAATCTTTTCCATTCACTTATCAAAAATCTTTTCCATTCACTTATCAAAAATCTTTTCCATTCACTTATCAAAAATCTTTTCCATTCACTTATCAAAAATCTTTTCCATTCACTTATCAAAAATCTTTTCCATTCACCTATCAAAAATCTTTTCCATTCACTTATCAAAAATCTTTTCCATTCACTTATCAACAATCTTTTCCATTCACTTATCAACAATCTTTTCCATTCACTTATCAACAATCTTTTCCATTCACTTATCAAAAATCTTTTCTATTCATTTATCAAAAATAATTTCTATTCATTTATCAAAAATAATTTCAATTCACTTATCAAAAATCTTTTCAATTCACTTATCAAAAATCTTTTCTATTCACTTATCAAAAATCTTTTCTATTCACTTACCAAAAATCTTTTTTTTTAACAATTCCCCTTCTAAGTTCATCAAACCTTCACATCCCTCAAATTGGGAGAAACCATACCCATCGCGGCAGACGCAGGCAACTCCTCACACTACGCATCCGCACAAATCCCACATGTGGTAACTCTCCAATCTCTATCCTGCAGTCTGGCAACCTGTCTCCCTTGTCACTTTACAACCATATTAATCACTTACTTAATAGGTTAAACAACAATTCTATTCTAAATTTATCGAAATTGATGTCAATACTTTGTGATTCACCCAATATTTCCGATCACACCAAGCGGAATCCCTAACTCAACACTCTCCGTAGAGTCCCTGCCTCAACACTCCCGTGGAGACCCTGCCTCAACATTCCCAGTTTTTTTTTAACAATTCCCCTTCTAAGTTCATCAAACCTTCACATCCCTCAAATTGGGAGAAACCATACCCATCGCGGCAGACGCAGGCAACTCCTCACACTACGCATCTGCACAAACCCCACATGTGGTAACTCTCCAATCTCTATCCTGCAGTCTGGCAACCTGTCTCCCTTGTCGCTTTACAACCATATTAATCACTTACTTAATAGGTTAAACAACAATTCTATTCTAAATTTATCGAAATTGATGTCAATACTTTGTGATTCACCCAATATTTCCGATCACACCAAGCGGAATCCCTAACTCAACACGCTCCATAGAGTCCCTGCCTCAACACTCCCGTGGAGACCCTGCCTCAACATTCCCAGTGGAGTCCCTGACCCAACACTACCGCAGTGATAATACTCATTCAAATTATCACACTGCACGGAGACAGAAATCAAAGGGTGAACTCACACTCTTTCTCGTTCCAAACCTGCCCTGGTTCAGAGGAACCCGTAACCAGATCATCAGAGCGGCGAGGGAACAGCCGTCGGGTTGATCCTTTTAATGGAGGGATGGAGGATGCTGTCGTCTTTTTTTTGCCCTTCGTCGTGCTCCGTCGCCGCTCTGGCAATTGTTGGCTTGTTGGGTCTCTGGTTTTCGGCACCAAAGTATGATAGATCTGAAAATACAACTTCAGGAGCAGGTTAAGAAAGTTGAGATCAATTTAAATAGGAAATAGGTTTATTACCGGACTACGGGATGGGGGAGAAAGCTCGAATAGCTGTGAACCGCTCACAGTCTGTGGTCCTCGCAATTCTTTTTGAATGAATAGTGGGTCAGTCTTTATATAGGAAGACGGGGTAATATTTCTAAGACAGCGATGTAGGACAGAGTTTAAGTGAACAAAACTCTGAGCTAATATGATTAGACATTTGCAGGTTTAAGTTGTATGCAAACACGATATTCTGATAGCTCATACAAAATGCTGCAGCCGATCTTATATTGCGCGATTCGAACAAACAATTACAAAGCAAGTTGGCCACATCGCACAATACAAGCAACCAATTGCAAACCCTGTTAGCCAGCCTAGATTACATTTCGCAATGCGAACAAACAAATGCAAGGCCAGCTAGTTAGCCTATGCTACATTCCACTGTCTTAACAAACAATTGTAAAACCAGTTTGGCGTGTTCAAAATATATATATATTTTTTAAATAAGATTTTTTAATTGGTCTTTCCCTGTATCAAAGGAGTAACTCAGTGTACATATTTCCGCAACAAATGTATCCGCCTTCAATAAACAAAACTAAAAATTGCTTTTTAAAACTGTTAGTGTGTTGTTGTTTTTTTGCAAAATAAAAGGATAACACTAGCCCCTCTGACATGGTGGTTCTTCACCCCTATTGTTCTTTAAACATGACACTGGTAAAACAAGCACAGGAAATGACAACAAGTACTTACTTACTGCTGAATCTAATATGCAAGAAATTGTAAAATGCAACAATTTTAAGACAATTTTAAGAGTGTGCTTATACACGGAGCGGCTTGTATGCAAGTGAATCCGGTCATTGTCAAACCAAATCTGAAAAAAGGCTAACTTTAAAAATGGGAAATAATTTCTAGTCAATTATGTTAACTATCATGTGCCAAAAGCGCAGTCCATTGATTGGTCAGAAGTTAAAATCAAAATATGATGAACATTAAGCCATAGACTTAACGTTAGTTATTAGATTTAAATCGTAATACTATGAGATAAAAGTCATTTTGTTGCTTATTTTTCTGTAATTAGAAGCTTCATGGGCATGAACTTTTGTTTACGTAAGTTCTGTATGGACACAACATTGCTTTTCACAATTTGGGCAATATTGGGAGTAAAAGTCAAAATTATGGGATTTATAAAGTGTTATATTTCTTATATTGAATTCACTCAAACTGGAAGTTGTTCAGGGTGCGCACATAACCTGTGAAAATTTAGATTTTGGAATAATTTGACCCCATGAAAGACACAATGTGAGTTCCTGAACCAAATCTTGCCATTTTGGATAAAATGTGGTCGAAAAAGGATCCTAAGGAAGAGTTCCCATTTCCCCAGTTAGTGAACGCCCCATCTTCGACTTCACCTGCGTGAGGTCCCCGTCGACCGACGACCGTCGACCGTCACCATTATTATAAATAATTATTATTTTTATTGTTGTTGTCATTTTTTAACAAACGATTACATTGAACGCAATTATAAACAGTGTTCTGGTTACCAGAGCATACTTTCAAAGCAAAGCTTCCTTTTCGGCTCGCAGCTCGGCTAATTCCCATTTCCCCAGTTAGTGAACGCCCCATCTTCGACTCCACCTGCGTGAGGTCCCCGACGACCGACGACCGACGACCGACGACCGACGACCGACGACCGACGACCGACGACCGACGACCGACGACCGACGACCGACGACCGACGACCGACGACCGACGACCGACGACCGACGACCGACGACCGACGACCGACGACCGACGACCGACGACCGACGACCGACGACCGACGACCGACGACCGACGACCGACGACCGACGACCGACGACCGACGACCGACGACCGACGACCGACGACCGACGACCGACGACCGACGACCGACGACCGACGACCGACGACCGACGACCGACGACCGACGACCGACGACCGACGACCGACGACCGACGACCGACGACCGTCACCATTATTATAATTATTATTTTTATTGTTGTTGTCATTTTTTAACAAACGATTACATTGAACGCAATTATAAACAGTGTTCTGGTTACCAAAGCATACTCTCAAAGCAAAGCTTCCTTTTCGGCTCGCAGCTCGGCTAAAGCCACTCAATGGAAAAACAACCTCACCTCGTTAAGGCCGCCCGCCAGCTGCGGGAACAGGTCGTCGGCGTCCTCCACCTCCTGGAAGTCGCTGTTTGGCGGAGGGTCTCTGGCTGTGGCCGCCATGTGTTTCCCGGCGAGGAGCTGCGAGGAGATATCTTGACGACTACACACAATGGCAGCTAAAGGCTACAGCCTTGAGCTAACCTCCGCAGCTCGTGAGTGATTGACAAGCGGGAGGGGCGTGCCGTAGAAGTCATGTGATTTGTCATGGTTGGTCACGTGACGATGTCCACGTTTTGAGCAAAAATGTAATAGGATGGGTCACCTTTATTAAAATTGACAGCCAATAAAATCCCTATCAATGATGATTTAAAACTCTTTAAGACCCCATAGTTTTAAACAAAACTATTTATTGATGTATTTTTAAGCGACTGTGTATCTTTCAAACAAAACTGTCGAATTTGTCGTCTCGAAGGTTTGAGTTCCTGGTATCAATAGACAATCTTTGTGGGTTGAGTCCGCGCACTATAGTGAATCCATAGATAACATATAAATACGGTAGATATCTAAAGTTATAGTCGGCGGTGTAAATAACTGGTGGTCATTTTCCGTTGGAGGCATTTATGGCGAGGTGTAGGTAGCGAACGTGGAGTTATTTTCTTCTCTAAAACGGGTGGATTTTATGCAAGCTTTGCCTGAAAGTTGAAAACCTGGCAATTTAGTAAAGCTATTTCGATTTATAAACTCAATTAACTATAATGCCCCGACGCAAAATGGCTGAACACAGAAAACAGTCCTCAATATCTTACGGCGGGGATCAGGACCTAGCCTTACTGATTCTCACTTCAAATGAACATCGTCACACTAAGAAAGGTTTAAAGAAAAAAAATGTGTAATGTCATAAATATGATTGTTCAAGCTGTGGTAGTTCTCCAGCTGCGGGACTGGTTATTCTGGTCTGGTAAGGAAGAATATTTCTAGATTCGTAGTGCCAACACGGAGGCTAACACAGGAATAGTGGTGGAGCCGTCTTTCGACGCGTGTGAGAATTTAATAATACAAGGTAAAGTTTGCACACTTTTTATATTTTGGTTTCCAATCGAAAACAAACAACCAACTCCGTGGTCAGGAGTCACGCGTCGCAAATGCTAACATGAAGTTTGTTACAGAATAAAATCTATCACCGCGGCCGCTACTCATTATTTTAATAAGTGACCACGGCTTTGTTTATCATAGTGAATGATATCCCATGAATATTATTCCATTTTGGAACAGACTGTAATATACTAGGAAGTTCAATATTAAGGGTCTGGATTTGACTTTCTTTTTAACGCTTTTAGCAGAACTCTTATCACAATCCCCCCATATTTTGAATTACATTCATTACGGTAATGCAACGTGACGTCCCAATTATTCAACAAATTATGTATCCAGTGGGACCTCGGTTATCGCGGTCAATGGGGACCGGGTCCACCTGCGATAAAAGAAAATCCGCGAAGTAGGGGACCCTTCAAAAATGCTTAGTTTTTTTTAGACCTTCATAAAACGTCAGTGTATTAAAATAGACCTTCATAAAACGTCAGTGTATTAAAATAGACCTCCATAAAATGTCAGTGTATTAAAATAGACCTCCATAAAATGTCAAAGTGTATTGAAATAGACCTCCATATGTATTTAAAGTGGATTTCCTTGTTCTCAATGTAAAAAAAAAAGCACTAAGTCATATGGCGGTGTCTCAGAGAAATGTATCCGAAGATGCACTATCCTCGGATAGACTAGGGCGAATATCCCGCTGAATTTCCTGGTTCTCGAAAATTTTCTAAGTCCGAAACATTTTCTAAGTCAAACGGCCGTGTTCAGAATATTTAATGTTCAATGGTTCATTCAAGTTCAGAAAGTTAAAGGTTAAAGAGCTGTTAATACAGACATTTGAAACGGAATAAAAATAATTAGTTTTCTCTACTTACCCAGCCACTGTATATCTACTGTATGCTAATTATTATTGTATTTTTTATTAGTTTATTTATTTTTTCTTTATCTTTTAGTTAATTTATTTAATTCATTATTTTTTGTTAGAAAATAAAGATATTTGATAACGTTGGAATGGTTTATCAGCGCATTTCTTGTGGAAATCCTGATGCGCCCCAGTCTCACCCAGACTCTGCCTCTAGCGGCCTCTAGGTAAATTGAGTTTGAGACCCCTAGTCTAGACTAACAGTAAAAGATTAGATTAGGTTAGATTACTTTATTCATCCCGTATTCGGGAAGTTCCACTGTCATAGGATCAAGAGGTTAAGAATTCAGACAAAGGAGAAGACATTTTAGACATAAAGTAAGTCAAATAAATAGGCATATATATATATATATATATATATATATATATATATATATATATATATATATATATATATATATATATATATATATATATATATATATATATATATATATATATATATATATATATATATATATATATATATATATATATATATATACCTAATAATAATAGTAATAATAATATTATTATAAAAATAATACTTTAAGATACAATCTTAATGTGACCTAGCTCGTATGTCGAATTACTCGTATCTCTAATGAACTTTTCCCATAGAAATGAACGCAATACAAAATTAATTCCTTCCCACTCTCTAAAAATACCCTCTAAAAACAGCATATTGGAATGGAAAAATATGTTTTTATTTGTTCTAATTCACCATCTACTAACGCAGTAACGAATAACTATCTAGATAGTTATTCGTTACTGCGTTAGTTTTTAGTTCAATGCGGGAGGAGAGAGATACTTTTTGCACTGCAACACACTCCTAACATAACACAAACAAATTTAAATGAACTTGGATTATGATAGACACACTCAAAAATAAATTTAATCTAACCAGACACTAAAATTAATTCTAATTTTGTTTTTTGCCGGAAGTAGTACTTCACTCGTATTAACGTACAAGCTCCGCCACTTGCACTGACTAACAAGGAAAAAAAACACTGCAAAATGGGCCGGGTGCCTCTTTTCCATAAAATCAGAAAACTCTTGCCACTTCGCTAACATGTATTTTATTTCCCTTGTAGCGAGGTCGTTCCTTCTTCCATCTCCTCTCATTACTGAGCTCTCCGGAAAGCTCCGCCCATTACCAATTGTTTGAAGGTATCTTCATACGAGAAAATTGTGGCGAGAAAGAGTGCCAATGCTGTTCCCATAAGCAGCCTCTCACGTCTCGGTCACCTAGTTGTCTCGTATGGTCGTACCTCGAGGCAAATATTTGTTCGGAATTTTACTCGTACTTCAAATTCCTCGTATGTTGGGCACTCGTAATACTCAAGGTATTACTGTGCAGCAAAATGTTAATGACTACCATTCAAGGGTTTAGTTGTTAGTTGTGTTAGGACCGTGGAACTAATTAAATAATGTACATATAAATTACACCTCTACTTACGAAACTTTCAAGTTACGAAAAAAGTATTGCAACCAATTAATTTCATAAGTAGAGGTAGGACTGTACTACATTACCCCAAGACTTAAACTAAAGTGCATACTTCATATTTGATGTGGTATTCATAACTGTCATGGGAAAAAAAAAACTTTTGCCCTTAACATGACACTTTGAACTGTATCTTTGTGTCTATATGGTTAACATCATCATGGCTGTATGAATACTTTGAGGCAGGAAGTTGTGTATTATTTGCTTCAAGTTAAGTTTAATATGTTAACTATACATATATATGTGAAGATTTAAGTCTGTTGGAAAACTATGTTATTGTGCCTTGTAAAGCGTGAATAAAAGCATTTGAACTGTTGCTGGATGGGGTGACAATTAACCCTAATTCATGTTTTGGGCTAAATGCTAAACTACTAGCTAGAAAGCACTACTTTAGCTGGTAATTCAAGATGATAGCTTTATTATCACACGTTTCTATAGCAGTGGCGGGCCGTCTGGGCCTTCAAGGCCTCCTCTGCTGGCCTAAGAAATATCTGAATAGTATATTATATTTTGTCCATCAATACTTATTAAAGAATTCCAAATTGTCTGTTAGCTTCCTTTCATTGCTTTCCTCCCTGGTTGCACTGCTTCCAGATGTGGGTTTTCATATTGAAGCATTTAACCAATTACATTTCAGCCATTATTTGTTGCCAGGGTCAGAAATCTGCATCAAGGCCTTCACAATCAGTTCTGTGGGCTTTGCTGCATTAAACAAGCGTCGATAAGACTGTTGCTTTAACCAATCAGAATTCGATTTGGTGACACCAAGGCCATTTTGCAGGCATTGGGATACATCATCGCTTTAACCAAACTATGATTGGCTAGTAGGCGGACCAAAGCCAAAGTGAGCCAGCCAGCGATCGCAAACTCCACCCACAATGGCAGACAGAGGAAAACAAATTGATTTGGTTGCAGATTTGCTCACAAAGCTATTTTCCAGACTGACGTTTCCATAAAAAAATGACATAATTAAGAAAGGGTGGTCAACTCCGAAGCTAGCAAGCCTGTTACAGCCGAGAAAAGGGTGTGTCCGCTACTTTCAGTGTGCTAACTATGAGAGATCCCAAGCTGTATTTGGAGCGAACTCGCAATTGAACCGGGCTCACAATTGTCATACTATATGGGAATATAGCCATATTTTACTCACCAAAAATCTGTCTTGAAAATGGCTTTAAATCAACACACCAATATATTTGCTTGTGCAGACAAGCAATGCCAGAAATATGACAGGACAGGCTCGACCTTCATCATTAGCTTCGATGGCGATAGAAAAGAATTAAGAAGGAAAGGAGGACGAATATTGGGTACAGGTAAAAAAAGATTTTTTTTGAGTAAAATATGGCTATAATCCTAAATAATATTTGATTTGTGAGCCCGGTTCTGATATCTGAAAAGCTCCAGTGTTTCTATTTAATCACTAAATGCTCATAGGAAGTGGATTTTACCCCATTTTAGTGCAATTTTTAGCCGTTTCGCCATCGACGTCCATCACAGTCTTTTCCCGCTGAAATCACCCCCCTGGTACGGTTGTAATGTCTGAAAAGCTCCAGTATTTGTATTTAATCAAGAAATGCTGCTAGGAAGTGGATTTTACCCAATTTTTGTGCATTGATTTATTGATTATTTTTTCATGAGTTGCAGCTGTAGCTGCAGTCGAGGTTTTATAGCCATAAAATAGTTTTTGAGAGTTGAAGGCCCTACGAGAAAATGCACGGACTGCCACCGTTCTATAGTAACACATTTATTAGTAGAAACCTTTTGTGTAAAAGCTTATTTAAAAAAATTAATGTCTTTATCTCAAACTGAGATGTCATGTTACAGTAATTACTTTTTAATTGGTTAATCCTTTCACCGTTAACAATGCCCTCTGGTGGTATTTCATAATTTGATCCGTTAGGATTAGATTGAGAAAACCTGTAATATGAATCTGATTCTAGTTTGATCGGAAACTATGTCAAGGACTAGAGAAAACTGAGAATATTTGCTCCACACCACTTACCTAGTCCATTTTTAACGTCTACAACACACCTTAATCAAATAATCAGAATCATTAACAGTTTCTGTACAGCTTGCTGATGAGTTGATCATTTGATTCAGGTGTGTTGGAGAAGGGCCGGAGTTGGTCAACCTTGCTCTACATTTTGTACCCCACTTTCATTTTCTGAACCGCTTATCCTCACAAGGTCGCGGTAGGTGCTGGAGCCTATCCCAGCTAACTACGAGCACCTGGCGGGAGGAACCCTGAATCGGTGGCCAGCCAATCGCAGGGCATAAGGAGACGGATGATCATTCATGCTCACACTTATCTAGGGGTAAGTTAGTGTTCAACCAGTTAGCCTCCTGTACAATTTTCATTTTTAAATTGCTAGTGTGGCTCTCAAGGAATATAATTTGGAAAATATTAATTGTTTCTGGTTCCCACTCCCTGGCTTAATGTCTCACGCTTTCTTGACAGACATCATCGGTCACCACAAGTCCGCGCAGATGGACGCGACGGCGTCGGCCGGACTCTCGATGGTTGACGCCGGCGTCAACACGACGGCCAACTGGGAGGAGCAGCTCCTGGCCTCGCTGGAGGTCGTGGATGAGCAAGCGGCTGGGGAAGATCAACTGGTCAAGCGGCAGCAATATGAGGATGAGGAGCGAGAAAAGGCCATTGCGCTGATGCAGAAGAAGAAAATGGAAACTCAGCGAGAGTATCAGGTTAGCCCCTTAACGCTAGAACTAACTTTACTTATTCACAGCCATTGCTGGAAAAGCCAAAAGTAGCCAAAGTTCAAAATCAATCCAGACATAAAAATAGAATAGAAAATAAAATGAACAGGAAAAAAATTGGAACGCCAGCTTTTGCAGACAACAATTATTGTTAGCGTTAGCATTCGTAGTTCATATTAACGAATGCAAAAACAAGTAGCGTCCATTTTTGCATAGCACTGGTTGTCAGAATACACACAACTAACCAATAGAACAGCGCAACTCCATGCGTAAACAAGACTGCCCCCTCATTTGAATAACCATATTTTACGGACTATAAATCTCACTTTTTAGTTTGGGTGGACCTGTGACTAATACTCTAATGCGAGTTATTTTTTTCTTCTGACAACCGAAAGCCTTTTGGATTGGATTGGATAACTTTATTCATCCCGTATTCGGGAAATTTCGTTGTCATGTTGATTTAGTTTTTTTTAACACTTCTGTAATCCCTCGAATATTGCGGCTTCATTACATCCATTTTTTTTAAATATATAAATATATAAATGTGTATGTATGTATGTATGTATGTATGTATGTATGTATGTATGTATGTATGTATGTATGTATGTATGTATGTATGTATGTATGTATGTATGTATGTATGTATGTATGTATGTATGTATGTATGTATGTACGTACGTACGTACGTACGTACGTACGTACGTACGTACGTACGTACGTACGTACGTACGTACGTACGTACATATATACATACATATACATACATACATATATATATATATACATAGCCACGTATTGCGGCTTCATTACATCCATTTTTTTTAAATATATAAATATATAAATATGTATGTATGTATGTATGTATGTATGTATGTATGTATGTATGTATGTATGTATGTATGTATGTATGTATGTATGTATGTATGTATGTATGTACGTACGTACGTACGTACGTACGTACGTACGTACGTACGTACGTACGTACGTACGTACGTACGTATGTATGTACGTACGTACACACAAACACACACACATATTTTCAAATTGGCTTTTCGATTATCGCGGCCATTTCTGATAAAAATTAACCGTCATATGCGAGGGATTACTGGAAAAACTTAACAGTTTGTTCTTGGTTTTTAGGAAAATAAAAAAATTGCCTTTGCAAAATTGCGAATTTACTCCAGTGCTAATTAAATATATTTTTCACCTCTTTATTGTGTATTTTTTATAGTCCAAAAATATTGGGGGTTTTATCGTGCACATTCTTGCTCCCAGAGAAAAGCCTATAGCATACTTTTTTTTTAAATACCGTATTTTCTCGCCCATAAGCCACATTTGTAACAAAAAAAGACCGAATCAAGGGGACGGCTAATATGCACACAAGACATACAGTAGATGTCAGCAAATCTACATTACACATGCAAAAAAACTGCAATTTGACGGCACCGTGACCCAGTGACGTCGCAACAAAATGGCTCCGTTGCGTCATGATGCAAGCGAATGCGGCTGATGCGGTCATTTATTTCAAAATAGAGAAAAGATAAACGGATAAAACGCTAAACAAAATTTCTTTTGACGTCTATGAATAAAACGTGAAAAAACTCAACTTTTCTTCGCTGTTCGCTCAGGGCACAGCCATCTTACCAAGAGGGCTGCCATTTAAATCTAGTTAAACATGCTCTGACTGGCCAGACGCGAGTAGCCTTGATTTTGAAATAAAACAAAATTCCACAGATTTTTTTTCATTGTATTTCTTGTTCGAAAGTGACAACTATTGGAGTAATATGAAACATCGAAAGAATTGAGATATTTTGACATTAGAACCAATATGGCTGCCACAACATCTTAAATTTCTGGTAAGAAAATTATAATTTCCGTCTTTAGAAAGCATCAGGTTCTCATCAAGAAGACTTATTTCTTTTTTTAAATTTAATAATTTGATATTTTACATTTACAAAGACAGGCATATTGACTTCCTTATGATATTGACCCTAATAATGTACTTTTGATTCATACGGTATCTCAGAAATACCACTTGCAATGGTTTTTCTTATGATTTTCCCTTCAAAGTAACACAATTGTACTACTAAAACCATGAATATGGAGGAGGAAATTGGGAATCAGGGGGGCGGCTTATACTCGATAAATGTGTAAAATTCCCAAATTTCAAGGAAATTTTTCGGGTGTGGCTTATACGCGCGGGAGGCCTAAATGCGAGTAAATACGGTAAAACTTTTTTTCTCTATATATATCCATGTTTGTTTTTTCTGCCTACATTATTTTACTGATAGTCTCCATAATAATTACATTGCTTTTCCATGCCCCCATCTGATAATGCTTTATTTATTTTAAATAATTTCCTTATCATTTTTGTTTCCTCACATCTTTCATACAAAATCGAGACACTTTGACCAATATTAAAGGGTTTATTGGTAGTTGTATGAGGACTAAAATAAAAGACATTACATATTTATACATTTATACATATATATAATTTTCAAGTTACGAAAAAAGATCTAGAATCAATTAATTTCATAAGTAAAGGTACGACTGTATTATTTCCTTTCATTGCGCATATTTCAGCTAGCACGGGTGGGACTTATAGTCCGAAAAATACAGTAAAACACTTTGCTGAGACAGGTTCTGATTGAGAAGCTGAACTCGGTGCGTGTGAAGCTCAAACTGAACAACTCCAAAATCACCCACGAGAATTTCCAGTCCAAGAAGCAGCAATTCATCGCGGGAAAAAGATCCGCCGAGGACGAGAGAAACAGGTGTGCCCTAATCTCACCGCCCTCTTTCAGTGACGAGCGCTGGTCTTGAAACGAGCGCTATGCGGATTTCGGCGCCGGCCAGGCTGTCCGAGGAACTCAAGGAGCTCACCACAAAGTTGGCGGCGTTGACGCGAGAGCAGCAGGAGGAGAAGGACTGCTGGGAGGCGGAACTTATCGAGTTGAAGAAGAAGATGGAGCGAGTCCGCCAGGAGGCAGAAGAAAGCGAGAGTGCCGCTTTGCGAGACCAGATCCTAGCCGTGGAGGTGCAGAGAGATGTTGCCGTCAAGCGCATAGAGGCTTACCTCGCAGAGGTACAATGCTCCAAAACAACGAAACACATGCTTTAAGTTCTCTATTAAGCATCAACAATCCAAAAACTTAAATAATAATACAATACAGTAATACATTGAGATACGAGCTTAATGCGTTCCGGGACCAAACTCGTATGTGAATTTACTCGTATCTCAAATAAATTTTTCCCAGAAAAATGAACTAAATAGAAATTAATCCGTCCCCACCGTCTGCAAAAGCACCAAAACAGCATATTGCAATAGAAAAACAAATTCACCACCTATTCACAAAGTAACAGGTACCTATTAAGTGGTTATGATGTTTAATACTAAAATGTGACATTATTCAGTACAGACAGACGGGGGTGTTTCCCACAGAGTGCGTGGAGAAGAGAGAGAGATATATTGAGCTTCCCCGTGCCTCACAACCAAGTGTATCCCAGTTCGTGTTTTACAATTATCCAACCAGCCACAACTCTCATTGAAGGGTTCCCCCGGTCGGTGGCTTTTTCAGATGCTCGCTACGGTTTGTAGATTCCGCTGTCGATTTCACAGATTATCGATTCGGTTATGCTTTCTCCCGCTAACTGTTTATTTTTTAACCATATTCAACAAACGCTCTCCATCTCGTTATTAATGTTACTGTGCAGCTCGTAAATTCTGGTTAGCCCTTCATTGCACCGGCTGGCTTTGGACCCATTGTGTTTCCCTAAATTTTTCCCTGATTCATGCAAAAAATGCAACCTGAACAGGTGGTTCTCATAGGTAATCATAAAATTGAGATTAAAGTCATTTCGTTGCTTATTGTTATCGTATTTACTCGCATATAAGCCACCTTGCATATAAGCCGAGCTCTTAAATTGCCTTAAAATCATTGAACAATTTCTCACGTATGAGCCGCCCCCGATTAACAATTTTTACCTCCATAATCATGATTTTAATAGGGAATAAAAATGTGTTACTTTAAAGGGAACATCTTAAGAACAATCATCGTACATGTTATTTCTGAGATACTGTATTAACCAAAAGCACATTATTATAATATCATTAGGAATTAAGTCATCCAGTAATTGTTGTTTTCTTACTGCAAAACAGCAAATAACTAACAAATATGTAGTAAATGTTACTGTGCCGACATCTATTGGTGAAAAGGTATCGCAAGTCTTGTGCGCATATAAGACATACTTTTGATTCAGTCATATATTTTTTTTAATTACGGCTTAAAATTCAATATGTAACATGAACCTGAAGTTGTTCTGGGTCCATGGACATCGAGTTTTAGAGACATAAGGTTTGTATGAAAAATAAGATTTTGATTAAAAAAAACTGCGCTAACTCATCCCAGGTGTTCGAGTATGTGTCGTCGCTGCAGCCTGCCGACCGGGATGAGAAGGCGAGCTGGGCCATCAAGGAGACGGTGGTCCGCAGAAACCTAACGGAGCTCCAGGAATGCTCCCAGGATGTCTTGGCCAAATTGAAGAAAGGGCACAGGTCGGATTCCCTGCCGTGCATTAACGTGCCCACACTGCCGCCTATTCCCACGGTAAAAACTTGCGACCTACCTGCACAAATACACAGCAATACGTGCACATGGTCTGTTTTGATAACATGTTTAAGTAGGTGTAGATGTATTGTCTGATAAATTACAGGCAGTTGTTGATTTACAACTGACCTATGTCTAAGTGCTGGATTTCCCAGACTATAAGTCAACGTTTTTATTTTTTTGTTTTATAAATAGTTGACTTAAGCCCCAATGTGACATCTGTGTGAATATATTCATGTATTATGTTTTCATTTGTTAACTTAACCCCAAGACGGCGCTTAAGGCATGTGTTGATCATTTCAAGATTAGCTGTGGGTGGACTTTTGGCTTATCCGAGCAGGGTCGCCTTGACAAACCAGCTGTAATTTACCCCAAAAAATTATTATGATTTTTTTTTGTAAAATAAGATTATATTCCCTCATGTTGTCTTTCAACATAATATATAGAATCATACCTTGTGATACGACCGCTCGTCATACAACATGCTTGTCTTTTGACGGAAATTTCAAATAATTCGCCCGAGATACGATCGAAATTTTGTGATGCAACCAAGCCAGGTGGCCATGGCACTGTCTTAAATATAAAATATATATAAATATATAAATAAAATATATCTACGACCACTGGGCGGAATTTGCATTTCCCCACCCACCCGCCCTTTCCGCCAAGTTGGTCTACATTTACATACCGTGTAAACGATATTACTACGAAATTCACCAATTTAAGGCAATTTTAAGGTTGTGGCTTTATACGCGGAGGCGGTCAAGATGCGAGGAAATGAGGCATTTTTTTTGTTTTGGATCAAATTCCCACAAAAGTACAAATTATTTTTTTTCCCTTTTCATTCATCATTTTTTGGGCAAATGCAACTTTTACTCGGGTGAAATTTATAGTCCGGACAATACAACACCGTATTTTCAGGCATATAAGCCACTCTCACATTTAAAAATTCCCCTAAAATTATTGAATTTGACACTTTATCGCATATAAGCCGCCCTGATTCACAATCTTGACCTGCATATTCATGGTTTAACACGGAGTATAAATGTGTTACTTTGAAGGGAAAACCTTAAAAATCCTCACAAGTGGTAATTTTGAAATACTGTATGAATCAAGAGCACATTATTAGGGTCAATATTATAAGGACATTAGTATTTCATCCAGTAATGTTTTTTTCTTACTGCAAAACAGAATATAACCAACACATAGTACATTTTCATTTGCCGAGATCTACTGGTGAAAGAATATAGCAACACTGTACGTCCTGTGCGCATATAAGCCGTACCCTTGATTCAGTCATCATTTTTGGTTACAATTACGGCTTATATGTAAGAAAATATGGCAGTTAATCTGTTAACGATTCTGACGTTTCCTCTTTGCCAGGCCGAACTGAAGTTGAGACAGATGATATCGCAACTTCCCGCAGTACCGCCCCCGATGTCCGCCACACAATTCCCCGGCATGGCGCCCACTTCCGAGTCTGGCTCCACCAGTCCCCAAATGTACCAGGAGCATTATCCACCACCCCTACCCGTTAACCGCTTGGAGGCCACCGCCTCGTCTACCACCGTGTTGAGCAAGCTAAGAACACGTTTCCCACATATTTCCGATATGCAGCTGAAGCAACTGCTAAAGCAGGTAAAAAACAAACACGGGACGCTCTCAGGTAGGTCAGTGAAGGATGTGGGCGATCAGATAGCTGAGCTCCTGGTGTAGGGTAACTTGGCAGTGCGACCACCGCCCGCCCATGGCGCCGCGCCATCCTAGCTGTGCTTGATGTGTGTGACGAATGTGCACCCGGAAAAGCGGCACCCGCTTCCCCGTACCACGCCGTCCACAAAGACTTCATCCGTGTGTGGATTGAGTTCGGTAAAAACTCCTGCCCTTTCTGTCCCAACAAATGAGCGTCAAGCTAGTTAGCGTAGCATCGCGACATCATTTGTCCAGTGTGTTTTTCCGAATGAATAAATCCTTTTAGATTGTTCGCATTTTCATTGAAAGCCTTAATTTTTTCGTACCTCTACTTACGAATGCCTTTAGGCATGCAAGTTTCAAGTTACAAAATGTTTTGTATGCAAATGAGTGACTCGAGAATAAAAGCAGTCAATTCAATTGGATGTCGCACAACAACCATCATCTATGTTGCAAGATTCTCTCTTAAATACCCTATTAATGATTGGAATTCCCCTTATTAAGCGATTAAAATGCAACATGTGACTCATGGCAGCAACATCATACTTTACTTTCATTAGCCTTTGAAACCTGAGCCAAGTTAGCTTGTTTATGCTTACATTGTTTGGGGTAAAGATGGCATCTTTACGTTTGTAGATACGTTGGTCAATAGTTCAAATTAAAATGGATGGATAGAGGCATAAAATTGTCTTTGTGGATGCTGGCAATGCATTCATTTTTTTACTGTAATTTTTCGAAAATGTTTTATTCTATACGATAGAACTTCACAAATAAGTGACATGGAAAAATATCGAAGTCACAAAATCACATATAATGTACTCTTTCAAGTTACAAAAATTTCTGGAACCAATTAATGACGTAAGTAGAACTACGGCTGTATGATACAAAAATCCAAAAATGTACATTGTTAGGTTCATTAATAATTAGATTTTATTATAATTCTAAAACTATACAAGGAAACATCTATTCATTTGTACATCAATTAATTGCACATCTCTGGTGTTACTTGCAAGAGAGAATCCATTTCTGACTTTGTCCTCGTCAGAAATGATTCTCCCGAGCGGCATTTTCTCCTGCCCATTTAAGGCCTCGAATCAAAACAATTACAAGGTTATAGATTCGATCCAATTGCGTAAGCAAAAAACAACTGCAACAATAATCGCATATCAGGTCTTCATTAATAACAATTAAGGTTGGAACTCAAAAACAAATCCATTGGAAATTAAACAAACAACCCTCCATTCTGCAAAACAATTCCATAGCAAGCGAAATGAGCGTCACAATTTAAAACAATATGCGAGTAATACCGGACGGAAGTTGATTGTTAGCCATCCACTAATCAACAACAATTTAAGCGTCTTCATTGCGAACTTATATCTGGGGAAAGTCGAGTTTAATCCAAATCAAACAATCAACAGTCCTTGGATTCATGTGAGAAGCCAGGGTTTCTGAACTATTTTGATAAGTCCAACTTGATTGGGACCTTTCCCTCTCCTCATCAGGACTGCAAGCAGATGCACCAAAGTGACCCCTTCCAGCGTCAATCTGCTAAATTAAACAAAGCATTTCCAATATATTATAATGTATAAACTTAAAGAAAGGGAAGCACATATAGTACATTGGGACCTCGCTACTTCGCGGTTCCACCACCGCGGCTTCAGAGCTTCGCGGTTTTTTTTTGGGGGGGGGGGGTAAAAAATACAAATATTACATTGAAATTCACCGGGGCTTTCGCTCCGAGCCGATCTGGGGACCGTGCACCACGTCGGACTTATTTTTATGAGACACCGCCGTTTGACTTAGTCGTTTTTTCGACATTTTTCATGAGAACCAGGAAATCCACTTTAAATACACTTTCACGTTTTATGGAAGTCTATTTTAATACACTGACGTTTTCTGTAGGTCTATTTTAATAAAGTTTCAGGTTTTATGGAAGTCTATTTTAATACAGTAAATTGTTCATTAGAAGTGTTCTAGACCCTCAATTGTTATTGTAAACAGACATATTTTACAGTTTTTTTTGTTATAACATGAATTTCACTCTCTCTCTACCCGTATTCTATATGGTGTACTGTATACAGGGGTGTAAATAAAAATAAAAATACAAATACAAATACAAATACAAATACAAATACAAATATAAATACAAATACAAATACAAATACAAATACAAATACAAATACAAATACAAATACAAATACAAATACAAATACAAATACAAATACAAATACAAATACAAATACAAATACAAATACAAATACAAATACAAATACAAATACAAATACAAATACAAATACAAACATAGAAACATAGAAATACGAAATCAGAAATACGAAATCAGAAATACGAAATCAGAAATACGAAATCAGAAATACGAAATCAGAAATACGAAATCAGAAATACGAAATCAGAAATACGAAATCAGAAATACGAAATCAGAAATACGAAATCAGAAATACGAAATCAGAAATACGAAATCAGAAATACGAAATCAGAAATACGAAATCAGAAATACGAAATCAGAAATACGAAATCAGAAATACGAAATCAGAAATACGAAATCAGAAATACGAAATCAGAAATACGAAATCAGAAATACGAAATCAGAAATACGAAATCAGAAATACGAAATCAGAAATACGAAATCAGAAATACGAAATCAGAAATACGAAATCAGAAATACGAAATCAGAAATACGAAATCAGAAATACGAAATCAGAAATACGAAGTCAGAAATACGAAGTCAGAAATACGAAGTCAGAAATACGAAGTCAGAAATACGAAGTCAGAAATACGAAGTCAGAAATACGATTTCAGAAATACGATTTCAGAAATACGATTTCAGAAATACGATTTCAGAAATACGATTTCAGAAATACGATTTCAGAAATACGATTTCAGAAATACGATTTCAGAAATACGATTTCAGAAATACGATTTCAGAAATACGATTTCAGAAATACGATTTCAGAAATACGATTTCAGAAATACGATTTCAGAAATACGATTTCAGAAATACGATTTCAGAAATACGATTTCAGAAATACGATTTCAGAAATACGATTTCAGAAATACGATTTCAGAAATACGATTTCAGAAATACGATTTCAGAAATACGATTTCAGAAATACGATTTCAGAAATACGATTTCAGAAATACGATTTCAGAAATACGATTTCAGAAATACGATTTCAGAAATACGATTTCGGAAATACGATTTCGGAAATACGATTTCGGAAATACGATTTCGGAAATACGATTTCGGAAATACGATTTCGGAAATACGATTTCGGAAATACGATTTCGGAAATACGATTTCGGAAATACGATTTCGGAAATACGATTTCGGAAATACGATTTCGGAAATACGATTTCGGAAATACGATTTCGGAAATACGATTTCGGAAATACGATTTCGGAAATACGATTTCGGAAATACGATTTCGGAAATACGATTTCGGAAATACGATTTCGGAAATACGATTTCGGAAATACGATTTCGGAAATACGATTTCGGAAATACGATTTCGGAAATACGATTTCGGAAATACGATTTCGGAAATACGATTTCGGAAATACGATTTCAGAAATACGATTTCAGAAATACGATTTCAGAAATACGATTTCAGAAATACGATTTCAGAAATACGATTTCAGAAATACGATTTCAGAAATACGATTTCAGAAATACGATTTCAGAAATACGATTTCAGAAATACGATTTCAGAAATACGATTTCAGAAATACGATTTCAGAAATACGATTTCAGAAATACGATTTCAGAAATACGATTTCAGAAATACGATTTCAGAAATACGATTTCAGAAATACGATTTCAGAAATACGATTTCAGAAATACGATTTCAGAAATACGATTTCAGAAATACGATTTCAGAAATACGATTTCAGAAATACGATTTCAGAAATACGATTTCAGAAATACGATTTCAGAAATACGATTTCAGAAATACGATTTCAGAAATACGATTTCAGAAATACGATTTCAGAAATACGATTTCAGAAATACGATTTCAGAAATACGATTTCAGAAATACGATTTCAGAAATACGATTTCAGAAATACGATTTCAGAAATACGATTTCAGAAATACGATTTCAGAAATACGATTTCAGAAATACGATTTCAGAAATACGATTTCAGAAATACGATTTCAGAAATACGATTTCAGAAATACGATTTCAGAAATACGATTTCAGAAATACGATTTCAGAAATACGATTTCAGAAATACGATTTCAGAAATACGATTTCAGAAATACGATTTCAGAAATACGATTTCAGAAATACGATTTCAGAAATACGATTTCAGAAATACGATTTCAGAAATACGATTCCAGAAATACGATTCCAGAAATACGATTCCAGAAATACGATTCCAGAAATACGATTCCAGAAATACGATTCCAGAAATACGATTCCAGCAATACGATTCCAGCAATACGATTCCAGCAATACGATTCCAGCAATACGATTCCAGCAATACGATTCCAGCAATACGATTCCAGCAATACGATTCCAGCAATACGATTCCAGCAATACGATTCCAGCAATACGATTCCAGCAATACGATTCCAGCAATACGATTCCAGCAATACGATTCCAGCAATACGATTCCAGCAATACGATTCCAGAAATACGATTCCAGAAATACGATTCCAGCAATACGATTCCAGAAATACGATTCCAGAAATACGATTCCAGAAATACGATTCCAGAAATACGATTCCAGAAATACGATTCCAGAAATACGATTCCAGAAATACGATTCCAGAAATACGATTCCAGAAATACGATTCCAGAAATACGATTCCAGAAATACGATTCCAGAAATACGATTCCAGAAATATGAAATCAGAAATACGAAATATTAAGCATTTTTGAAGGGGCACCCCTACTTCGCGGAAATTCACTTATCGTGGGTGGTCCCAGTCCCCATTAACCGCATTAACCGAGGTCCCACTGTATAATAAATCCTACATACATCAACGCATATTTCTTCTAAATATCAAAAGCCCCAGGTTGCTCTATGTTCTTAAAGGTTACATCTACCAGTGGCATGAAATTAAACCCCTAAAATGTTCTTGACATTTTCCACCCGCCGTCTCTGGTTTTCGGTGGTCGATGCGGCAAGAGCGAGCGTAGCCTAGCGTAGCGTAGCTAAACGGCATCCTGTGGGAGCAGCGGACAGACACGCTAACAAGGTGTTCTCATGCTCGCCGTCAACCGCAATCGACCGCGACGCCCCGCGGACCTTCTCTCCGAAGGCCGTTGCACGGCAAAAAAAACATGATTGGATGCCGCCCCCTGTTGGCCACCAGTGGCTCTTTTTGCGTTTGGTCAATGTATTTTTCTGAAAGGTTGTTTTGATCAACATCCATCATGACCGCCCTTTGATCAATTAATGCAATTGACGGGGGGAGGGCAACACCCAACTCACACGCGCATAAACCCAACCCGCCCATCCCCTCAATCCCCCGGCATTAAAGTCCTGTCATCCCAGCTCGGCCCCCCAGCACAGAGCTGTCAATTAAATGTGATTGACTGGCTAACAGTAGCACATAAATACAAAAAATAAATAAAAAACAACAGACGGGAAAATCCATAGTACCCCGCCCTGTCAGGCCTGTCCGACCTGGCCCCGCCCCTTGCTGAAGACAACCAATTAGCAGCAGCGTCTGCCCTCGAAACCAAAACGTATTGTCCAATAACCACCTTATAATTTACACCTATTACGTTAAGCATGTAAAACTCCAAGTGACGACCGGCTTTATCGTCAACGTGCTTTTGTAGAAACGATAAAGCTGTCGTCGTCCTTTACCGGCGGGCTAACGATTAGTGAGCGAGGGCCCCGCCGGCGGATGGCCAAGTGAAAACTTAACTGGAGTCTTTTTTGCCTGCCGAATGAAATATCTTCTCCCCTCACAGATCTTTGAAAAGCCCACCGAGACGTTTGCCTCGCCACTAAAAGCCAGCGAGATTGATGCGCTCGTTTTAAGACGTCCAAAAGATCCACTTAGCAACCCCGATTGATGACGTCCGCCTGAGAAATTGGCCTTTAATGTGACTCCTGC
>NC_135527.1:2289940-2387440 GCF_051989575.1 Stigmatopora nigra
CACTCAAGCAAGATTGAACTTGTCGGAAAACTTACTCAAACATAAGCACTAACTCTTGATATAATGAAGTAAGTGCTCTTTGTTGGGGTAGATTTAAAGACACCTAACTTCAAAAATGTCGAAATAAGATCATGGTAAAACTATAAATTTCAATTCAACTTACTTCTTCCCCTGAAACTTGGTCACAAGAATATGGTTTGCCTTTCTAAATGTTCTCTCTTCCTCTGTGAGTTTTATTTTTAATGAGTTTATCACTAGCCAATTCCCAAGTCAGTATAATTGACCCAACTTGAGCATTAGCTTGGATATCTGGAAAAGTAAGTGCTATTTGTTGGGGCAGTGTTACAGACCTGATCAACATCCCGTAATAAAGTCATATTCTATTCTGACTACTACTGAAATTCGACAAGATCTTTTTATCTCTGATTAAAATGTTTCTATTTGAATTTTCATGTTTTTTTTTCTGGATTCCATCAAGCACACTCAAGCAGGATCAAACTTGTCGGAAAATGTCCTCAAACATAAGCACTAACTCTTGATATAATATAGTAAGTGCTCTTTGTTGGGGTACATTTAATGACACTTAACTTCAAAAATGTAGAAATGAGATCATGAAACCCTTGGAATTATAGTTCAACTTAGGATGTTTTTTTTCCTCGTGTTCTTCTCCTAAATGTTCAATTGCATTTTTTCAAATGCGTTGTCACCAAAAAACTCAAACAATGGCGCTGCCTTGCGTTTGCTAAAGAAGCCGGTGCTACATATTGGTGTATTTTGAATGAAAAGGCTCCAAAAAATATTTGCATCAATTTAAAGGAATTTTATTTGCAACATCCTTTTCATGAATTTATCACTCGCCACTTCCCTAGTCAGTATAATTGACCCAACTAGAGCATTAGCTTGGGTATCTGCAAAAGTAAGTGCTACTTGTTGGGTCAGTGTTACAGACCTGATGAACATCCCGCATTAAAATCATATTCTATTCTGACTACTACTGAAATTCGACGAAATATTTTTATCTCTGATTAAAATGTTTCTATTTGAATTTTCATGTCTTCTTTTCTGGATAACAACAAGTACACACAAGCAAGATTGAACTTGTCGGAAAACTTACTCAAACATAAGCACTAACTCTTGATATAATGAAGTAAGTGCTCTTTGTTGGGGTAGACTTAATGACACCTAACTTCAAAAATGTCGAAATGAGATCATGGTAAAACTATAAATTTGACTTCAACTTACTTCTTCCCCTGTAACTTGGTCACAGGCATATGATTTGCCTTTCTAAATGTTTTTTCCTCCTCTTCGTGTTCTATTTTTAATGAGTTCATCACTAGCCAATTCCAAAGTCAGTATAATTGACCCAACTTGAGCATTAGCTTGGATATCTTTAAAAGTAAGTGCTACTTGTTGGGGCAGTGTTACAGACCTGATCAACATCCCGTAATAAAGTCATATTCTATTCTGACTACTACTGAAATTCCACGGGATATTTTTATCTCTGATTAAAATGTTTCTTTTTGAATTTTCATCTTTTTTTTCTGGATTCCATCAAGCACACTCAAGCAAGATTGAACTTGTCGGAAAACTTACTCAAACATAAGCACTAACTCTTGATATAATGAAGTAAGTGCTCTTTGTTGGGGTAGATTTAAAGACACCTAACTTCAAAAATGTCGAAATAAGATCATGGTAAAACTATAAATTTCAATTCAACTTACTTCTTCCCCTGAAACTTGTTCACAAGAATATGGTTTGCCTTTCTAAATGTTCTCTCTTCCTCTGTGAGTTTTATTTTTAATGAGTTTATCACTAGCCAATTCCCAAGTCAGTATAATTGACCCAACTTGAGCATTAGCTTGGATATCTGGAAAAGTAAGTGCTACTTGTTGGGGCAGTGTTACAGACCTGATCAACATCCCGTAATAAAGTCATATTCTATTCTGACTACTACTGAAATTCGACAAGATCTTTTTATCTCTGATTAAAATGTTTCTATTTGAATTTTCATGTTTTTTTTTCTGGATTCCATCAAGCACACTCAAGCAAGATCAAACTTGTCGGAAAATGTCCTCAAACATAAGCACTAACTCTTGATATAATATAGTAAGTGCTCTTTGTTGGGGTACATTTAATGACACTTAACTTCAAAAATGTAGAAATAAGATCATGAAACCCTTGGAATTATAGTTCAACTTAGGATGTTTTTTTTCCTCGTGTTCTTCTCCTTAATGTTCAATTGCGTTTTTTCAAAAGCGTTGTCACCAAAAAACTCAAACAATGGCGCTGCCTTGCGTTTGCTAAAGAAGCCGGTGCTACATATTGGTGTATTTTGAATGAAAAGGCTCCAAAAAATATTTGCATCAATTTAAAGGAATTTTAATTGCAACATCCTTTTCATGAATTTATCACTCGCCACTTCCCTAGTCAGTATAATTGACCCAACTAGAGCATTAGCTTGGGTATCTGCAAAAGTAAGTGCTACTTGTTGGGTCAGTGTTACAGACCTGATGAACATCCCGCATTAAAATCATATTCTATTCTGACTACTACTGAAATTCGACGAAATATTTTTATCTCTGATTAAAATGTTTCTATTTGAATTTTCATGTCTTCTTTTCTGGATAACAACAAGTACACACAAGCAAGATTGAACTTGTCGGAAAACTTACTCAAACATAAGCACTAACTCTTGATATAATGAAGTAAGTGCTCTTTGTTGGGGTAGACTTAATGACACCTAACTTCAAAAATGTCGAAATGAGATCATGGTAAAACTATAAATTTGACTTCAACTTACTTCTTCCCCTGTAACTTGGTCACAGGCATATGATTTGCCTTTCTAAATGTTTTTTCCTCCTCTTCGTGTTCTATTTTTAATGAGTTCATCACTAGCCAATTCCAAAGTCAGTATAATTGACCCAACTTGAGCATTAGCTTGGATATCTTTAAAAGTAAGTGCTACTTGTTGGGGCAGTGTTACAGACCTGATCAACATCCCGTAATAAAGTCATATTCTATTCTGACTACTACTGAAATTCCACGGGATATTTTTATCTCTGATTAAAATGTTTCTTTTTGAATTTTCATTTTTTTTTTCTGGATTCCATCAAGCACACTCAAGCAAGATTGAACTTGTCGGAAAACTTACTCAAACATAAGCACTAACTCTTGATATAATGAAGTAAGTGCTCTTTGTTGGGGTAGATTTAAAGACACCTAACTTCAAAAATGTCGAAATAAGATCATGGTAAAACTATAAATTTCAATTCAACTTACTTCTTCCCCTGAAACTTGGTCACAAGAATATGGTTTGCCTTTCTAAATGTTCTCTCTTCCTCTGTGAGTTTTATTTTTAATGAGTTTATCACTAGCCAATTCCCAAGTCAGTATAATTGACCCAACTTGAGCATTAGCTTGGATATCTGGAAAAGTAAGTGCTACTTGTTGGGGCAGTGTTACAGACCTGATCAACATCCCGTAATAAAGTCATATTCTATTCTGACTACTACTGAAATTCGACAAGATCTTTTTATCTCTGATTAAAATGTTTCTATTTGAATTTTCATGTTTTTTTTTCTGGATTCCATCAAGCACACTCAAGCAAGATCAAACTTGTCGGAAAATGTCCTCAAACATAAGCACTAACTCTTGATATAATATAGTAAGTGCTCTTTGTTGGGGTACATTTAATGACACTTAACTTCAAAAATGTAGAAATGAGATCATGAAACCCTTGGAATTATAGTTCAACTTAGGATGTTTTTTTTCCTCGTGTTCTTCTCCTTAATGTTCAATTGCGTTTTTTCAAAAGCGTTGTCACCAAAAAACTCAAACAATGGCGCTGCCTTGCGTTTGCTAAAGAAGCCGGTGCTACATATTGGTGTATTTTGAATGAAAAGGCTCCAAAAAATATTTGCATCAATTTAAAGGAATTTTATTTGCAACATCCTTTTCATGAATTTATCACTCGCCACTTCCCTAGTCAGTATAATTGACCCAACTTGAGCATTAGCTTGGGTATCTGCAAAAGTAAGTGCTACTTGTTGGGTCAGTGTTACAGACCTATTCAACATCCCGTAATAAAATCATATTCTATTCTGACTACTACTGAAATTCGACGAGATATTTTTATCTCTGATTAAAATGTTTCTATTTGAATTTTCATGTCTTCTTTTCTGGATTCCAACAAGTACACACAAGCAAGATTGAACTTGTCGGAAAACTTACTCAAACATAAGCACTAACTCTTGATATAATGAAGTAAGTGCTCTTTGTTGGGGTAGATTTAATGACACCTAACTTCAAAAATGTGTCTTTTGAATGAAAAGGCTCCATGAAATATTTGCATCAATTTAAAGGAATTTTATTTGCAACATACTTTTCATGAATTTATCACTCACCACTTCCCTAGTCAGTTTAATTGACCCAATTTGAGCATTAGCGTGGGTATCTGCAAAAGTAAGTGCTACTTGTTGTGTCAGTGTTACAGAACTGATCAACATCCCGTGATTAAGTGTTATTCGATTTCGATTACTACTGAAAATCGACAAGCTCTTTTAACCACAATTGCGCATTCAATTAACTGAGTCTTGAGTACTTACCTGAGGTCAAAACAATCTCCCAAGTCAATGGCTCGGTGGGCGGGTTCGGGTTTCAATAGTTGTCTTTTGTATTTATAGTGGGGAACGTTGCATATAACACAACGAAATGACGCTGTGTAGAAGTGGAGTGCATGCCAGAAGAGGAAGAAAAATGCAGTACTGACAATATTTATCACAACGCCTCAAGTAAGTTGTATCTATATAACTCTTGTAATTAGCTTAAATTATCTGAAAAAAATAACTGCTACATGTTGGGAAGAAAAAGCAGTACTTAAAATTCTCAGGAATACTTCACAAATCAATATTATTGACCAAACTTGAGAATCAGCTTGATCATCTACTTAATAAGTGCTACTTGTTGGGGTAGGGTGAGACATAATCAACTTGATTTATATGAAGTGATCTTCCGATTAGTACTGGAAATTGTCAATATGTTTTAAATGCTTTAATTTTCGGGTGTTTTTTTTCTGGATTCCAACAAAAACACTCAATTAAGATTGAACTTGTCGGAAAACTTCCTCAAACATAAGCACTAACTCTTGATATAATGAAGTAAGTGCTCTATGTTGGGGTAGATTTAAAGACACCTAACTCCAAAAATGTCGAAATGAGATCATGGTAAAACTATAAATTTGAATTCAACTTACTTCTTCCCCTGAAACTTGGTCACAAGAATATGGTTTGCCTTTCTAAATGTTCTCTTTTCCTCTTTGTGTTCTATTTTTAATGAGTTTATCACTAGCCATATCCCAAGTCAGTATAATTGACCCAACTTGAGCATTAGCTTGGATATCTGCAAAAGTAAGTGCTACTTGTTGGGGAAGTGTTACAGACCTGATCAACATCCCGTAATAAAGTCCTATTCCATTCCGATTACTACTGATAATCGACAAGATCTTTATATCTCTGATTAAAATGTTTCTATTTGAATTTTCATGCGTTCTTTTCTGGATTCCAACAAGTACACACAAGCAAGATTGAACTTGTCGGAAAACTTACTCAAACATAAGCACTAACTCTTGATATAATGAAGTAAGTGCTCTTTGTTGGGGTAGATTTAAAGACACCTAACTTCAAAAATGTCGAAATAAGATCATGGTAAAACTATAAATTTCAATTCAACTTACTTCTTCCCCTGAAACTTGGTCACAAGAATATGGTTTGCCTTTCTAAATGTTCTCTTTTCCTCTGTGAGTTTTATTTTTAATGAGTTTATCACTAGCCAATTCCCAAGTCAGTATAATTGACCCAACTTGAGCATTAGCTTGGATATCTGGAAAAGTAAGTGCTACTTGTTGGGGCAGTGTTACAGACCTGATCAACATCCCGTAATAAAGTCATATTCTATTCTGAATACTACTGAAATTCGACAAGATCTTTTTATCTCTGATTAAAATGTTTCTATTTGAATTTTCATGTTATTTTTCTGGATTCCATCAAGCACACTCAAGCAAGATCAAACTTGTCGGAAAATGTCCTCAAACATAAGCACTAACTCTTGATATAATATAGTAAGTGCTCTTTGTTGGGGTACATTTAATGACACTTAACTTCAAAAATGTAGAAATGAGATCATGAAACCCTTGGAATTATAGTTCAACTTAGGATGTTTGTTTTCCTCGTGTTCTTCTCCTATAAATGTTCAATTGCATTTTTTCAAATGCGTTGTCACCAAAAAACTCAAACAATGGCGCTGCCTTGCGTTTGCTAAAGAAGCCGGTGCTACATATTGGTGTATTTGGAATGAAAAGGCTCCAAAAAATATTTGCATCAATTTAAAGGAATTTTATTTGCAACATCCTTTTCATGAGTTTATCACTAGCCAATTCCCAAGTCAGTATAATTGACCCAACTTGAGCATTAGCTTGGATATCTGCAAAAGTAAGTGCTACTTGTTGGGGAAGTGTTACAGACCTGATCAACATCCCGTAATAAAGTCCTATTCCATTCCGATTACTACTGATAATCGACAAGATCTTTATATCTCTGATTAAAATGTTTCTATTTGAATTTTCATGCGTTCTTTTCTGGATTCCAACAAGTACACACAAGCAAGATTGAACTTGTCGGAAAACTTACTCAAACATAAGCACTAACTCTTGATATAATGAAGTAAGTGTTCTTTGTTGGGGTACATTTAATGACACTTAACATCAAAAATGTAGAAATGAGATCATGAAACCCTTGGAATTATAGTTCAACTTAGGATGTTTTTTTTCCTCGTGTTCTTCTCCTAAATGTTCAATTGCATTTTTTCAAATGCGTTGTCACCAAAAAAACTCAAACAATGGCGCTGCCTTGCGTTTGCTAAAGAAGCAGATGCTACATATTGGTGTATTTTGAATGAAAAGGCTCCAAAAAATATTTGCATCAATTTAAAGGAATTGTTTTTGCAACATCCTTTTCATGAATTTATCACTCGCCACTTCCCAAGTCAGTATAATTGACTTAACTAGAGCATTAGCTTGGGTATCTGCAAAAGTAAGTCCTACTTTTTGGGTCAGTGTTACAGACCTGATCAACATCCCGCATTAAAATCATATTCTATTCTGACTACTACTGAAATTCGACGTGTTATTTTTATCTCTGATTAAAATGTTTCTATTTGAATTTTCATGTCTTCTTTTCTGGATTTCAACAAGTACACACAAGCAAGATTGAACTTGTCGGAAAACTTACTCAAACATAAGCACTAACTCTTCATATAATGAAGTAAGTGCTCTTTGTTGGGGTAGACTTAATGACACCTAACTTCAAAAATGTCGAAATGAGATCATGGTAAAACTATAAATTTGACTTCAACTTACTTCTTCCCCTGTAACTTGGTCACAGGCATATGATTTGCCTTTCTAAATGTTTTTTCCTCCTCTTTGTGTTCTATTTTTAATGAGTTCATCACTAGCCAATTCCAAAGTCAGTATAATTGACCCAACTTGAGCATTAGCTTGGATATCTGGAAAAGTAAGTGCTACTTGTTGGGGAAGTGTTACAGACCTGATCAACATCCCGTAATAAAGTTCTATTCCATTCCGATTATGATTACTGATTACTGATAATCGACAAGATCTTTATATCTCTGATTAAAATGTTTCTATTTGAATTTTCATGCGTTCTTTTCTGGATTCCAACAAGTACACACAAGCAAGATTGAACTTGTCGGAAAACTTACTCAAACATAAGCACTAACTCTTGATATAATGAAGTAAGTGCTCTTTGTTGGGGTAGATTTAAAGACACCTAACTTCAAAAATGTCGAAATGAGATCATGGTAAAACTATAAATTTGACTTCAACTTACTTCTTCCCCTGTACGACTTGTTGGGGCAGTGTTACAGACCTGATCAACATCCCGTACTAAAGTCATATTCTATTCTGACTACTACTGAAATTCGACAAGATCTTTTTATCTCTGATTAAACAATTTCTATTTGAATTTTCATGTTTTTTTTTTGGATTCCAACAATTACACTTAAGCAAGATGTGTGTGAAAAAATTAAAGTGTTTAATCATTAAAGTGACTTCCCTGACAAAAGACCATTGACGTCAATGGCAGAAAAAAACCCAAATGCACAAAAGTGACTTTAAATCCAGCCTAAAACAGCATTAAATGAATAACTATGAATACTGAAGCATAAATAAAACTACTTAGAGACTATAACTGAGAACAAGGTACTTGATTTCTCGGTAATAAGTGCACTTTTAACCCGGTCCCGGACCCAATTGCAGTAAATAATATGTCAATCAGGTAGAAGTGTTCTGCAGATTTAAAACCAGTCTAGAGTGCGTTAAAAGTTAAAAGTGCACTTTTTTACCGGGAAATCAAGCACCTTGGGCTCGGCTATAGTCTCTAAAAATCGCCAGTACTTATATTTATGCTGCGCTATTCGTATTTATTCATTTAATGCTGTTGTAGAGTATAGAATGTATTATTTATGCTTTTATACTCTCGCTAGTAGAAGAAATTTAAAAAATATATATTTTTAATAGGGGTGACCCCACCTCACGGATTTTCACTTTCACGGGGGGTATGACTCCGCATTAACCGCAATAATCGCGCTAATGCTGTATATTACCTTGTGAAAAAAATAGTCAGGTCAGAAAAATAATCTTATGGTTACTAGAGCCAATCAAATGGGTTATTATTGAAAATTGCTGAATGTTTTGATAATATGAAACAGAATTCAATTTTAGGTTAATAATGTCAAAGGCCAAAGAGGTCAGAAAGAGAATTTCACGAAAACTCAATAGTGAATAAGGTGATCATTAATGGAATTGTAGGATATGTTTTTAACTCAACTGAAACAGGTGATTACATTTTGGGGAAATTAGGTCATCAGTGGTCAGGAAAAGAATTTCATGAGAACCTCCAGAGTGAATAAAGAATTTTTGTTGAATTTGCAGGAAATGTTTGTCAACTTGAGCAAAGAGAGATGGTTGCATTTTTAAATAGTGATTTCAAAAGGTCACATAGTTTACAAGTTAGAAAAAAAACACGATTATGGTTATTACATTTTATTGTTTTCAAAAATATTTCAGAGTCAGTCATGATGTGTTGATTCATGCTTGCCCTCATTCCCATTGCAGGGACAGTGCCACCTTGAGGCAGCTCAGCTCTTCCACGCCATCCCCCAAAATCCCTCGAACACGATAATCGCCATTGCTGAGCCAAGATGGGGCATCCACGAAAGGGACGAAGAAGCTGGACTGTGGGAGGGCATATGAGCCCTCAAAAAACAAACATTTGTAGTTAATAGAGCTCAACGAGTAATAAATACATAAAATAAACAAGAAAGTGGCTCAAATTTTTAAAATGAACAATAGATTAGTGGATTGTTGTTTTTAACAAGAGATGCATTTTACATGCAGAAGCCCGAATTTGTTCTAACCATTCTAAGGTCCCCTACACTAACTATGAAACCCTTTATGAAATATTTGCGAAACACAAAAAAGAATGAGGATGATTACTTAATAAGGCAAGCCAAGACTTACCGTTAGGGCGGATGATCAAAGAAGTAAATGTTTGGCTGCTGAGTAAATAAACGTGCACAATACTTAACCACTTAACTTAACTTCAAATTATGTTACGTTTAATGATGTATCGATAACACAGCGATTACCTTTGGCGACTTTTCATAATTTCCTAAAATGGGAAGGAATATGTTGTAAGGCTGGACAATGGCAATTTTTTTTTCAGTTTCTTAATTTTAAATGTATTTCATATCTAGAGATAAAAACTTTTTGTAACCCGAATATTTCATATGGATACCTTTATAAGTAGTATGTGTAGTGTACCGTACTTTCATACCAATAGGGCACACTTAAAAGAATCAAATTTTCTCTCAAATGGTAGTGCACCCAATCGGTCGGTCTGCCTTGTTTTTGCACTAAATGAAATTTTTGGTTTTATCTTACCGGTATGCTACTTATTGCGATCAACCCAGTGGATGTTCACCCTAAAAATAGCCTCTACGCGCATTCCAAGCATTACGCTAAATCCATTCAAAACATCCCGGGCAATTTGACTTCCGTGTACTTGCAGCACTTTTAACCCCCCCAAAACACTCTCAATACTTAAAGAAACAGCATAATAGAGCTATCCAGACGAAATGGCTGAGGTGAATTAGAACAGAACGTGTGTGTGTGAACGCTTGGAAATTGGACCGAAGCCATGGATCTAACACAATTTAACAGCTTTGCGAACGGCTTGTGAGTGATGAATGCCGGGTGGCTAAAATTAGCAGACGGGCAGGCAGCGACGCATGAGTTACGTGACGATTTGCAATGGATATGCAGTGATCACTCGCTACTTCGCGGTTCAGCCAACGCAGATTCAGAGCTTTGCGCTTTTTTTGGGGGAAAAAATAATACAAATATTACATTGAGACAACATATTTTAGTGTTTTTTGTTATAACATGAATTTATCTCTCTACCCGTATTCTATATGGTGTACTGTATACAGGGGTGGTAGAAAAATAAAAAAATAAAAAATTAAATTAAAATTAATGATTTTCAAAGGGGCATCCCTACTTCGCGGATATTCACTTATGGCGGGTGGTCCCGGTCCCCATTAACCGCGATAACCGAGGGATCACTGTAACAGCAAGGAGAATCAAGGTGTCGGGCAGCACTGTTGTTCGAGCTTTCGCCAAAGCTGGAATCATGTTCCCGGAATACACATCTCTGAATGACAGTGAGATGGTGCATTGCATATTGAACCCCAAACTCTTTATATCAGATACAGAAGATGAGGAGTTTGACAGTTTTGTAGATGTTTAACTGCTTTAACTTCTATCAACTTGTGTACCTTTTACCTCAATAAAGCACTATTACACTTTGTTTTGCTCGTGCTGTCTTTAAAAAAAACACGCTAGCGGCTAGCATAACATAGGTACGCTAGCGGCCAGACTAGACTGCACTCTTTCAGACGATGCATTTTATAGGTGTGAAAAGACTATATATTATTGCTGGCACGCTGCATTGAACTGTTTATCCGCTATTAATCGCATGAGGTCCAATTAACTCCTTACATTTTTTTATGATTTAAATACAAAAGTTATATGCATTATAATATTCCTATCTTTGAGCTATTTTTCCTGTTAGCGCTTCTCAAATTCACCGCCGTAGAGATCAAATCTATTTCAGCTAGGAAGGCTGCTCTGGACTAATATTTCACATCCATTAACAGTGATAGAATTTGAATGGGGGTAAGCGACAACCAAACTACGATCACATTACAATTGAAAAAACAAACAAAATAGTTTTACCTGTATGAGAAAGGATGCTAGATTTTTTTCTTTTACCCGTATGTAGAATGTAACTCCACTTACGCTCTTAAAGGGACAGCGACAAGGCAGACCATATGCATGTAGCGGTTCTGGGCAGTCCTGTCCGGGTGGAATCATCTGATTCAAAATGTCACAGATGTCGGGGTAGTGACAACTTCCCAGGTCCAACAAACATGGGATTTTCACCCAAAAACCCATCACTTCCTTCTCCAGAGTAATGTTAACCTGAAACACAAATCCAAAAGTAATTCCATGGTATTTAACTTATTACATGCCATTGACAACCATGAACTTGTTCCAGTGTAATTCATTTTGACTGGGTAGACATTTTACAGATTTTTTTCACTCTTGTTTCCTAAAATATTCTCATCTCTCATCTCATTTTCTGAACCGCTTTATCCTAATTGGAGTCCAGGAGTGCTGGAGCCTATCCCAGCGGGCTAGAGGCGGGGGACACCCTAAATCGGTTGCCAGCCAATCAGAGGGCACTAGGAGAGGGACAACCGTGCACACAAACCTATACCTATGGGCAATTTAGAGTGTCCAATCAGCCTACCATGCATATTTTTTGAATGTGGGAGAAAACTGGAGTACTCGGAGGAAACCCACACGATTGTATATATCTTTCCATCCATGTTTGTTTTTTAACTTAAATATTTATTGTTTAAATATTTACATTGAGCTCTTTGGATGCCATTGGCGACGCTAGACGTCCAATATCTTTTGAGATATATATAATAAATAAATATTAGATTTTCCTTAGATGTTCTTTTTTGTGAAATATGTATTGAGAAAATATTTAGATACCACTGACAACGCTAGACATTCAACCCTTTTTGAAGGATGGGCAGGGCAAGGATTGTTCAATCACTAACTGCTTGTCACAACCTAAATAATAATTCTTAATTTTCTGAACCGCTTATCCTCACAAGGGTAACAGGGGGTCCTGGAGTATATCCCAGCTGACTAAAGAACATAATGTCATGGCTGTCTTGAGTTTCCAGTTATTTCTGCCTAAGTTTATTCAGTACGTGAAGTGACACACCAGGGGAGACAAAACTCTAGACCCTGCTTATTCTAATATCAAACATGCTTATAAGGCCACTTCCCTCCCTCACCTGGCTGGATAAGATCATCGCTGCCTATCCTTCACCTGTACATACACTCCACTCCGGTGGCTAACAAGGCCACAAATAAAGGCAATAAAAACTTGGCCCGAGGACGCCCTTTCTCAGGTGCAGGACTGTTTTTCCCATACCAAATGGGAACTTTTCAACCACCACAACCTCCAGGACTACACGGCCACTGTACTTTCCTATATCAAAAACTGCACGGACAACCCCACTGTAAATAAAAGGATACAGGTTTTTCCTAACCAAAAACCCTGGATGACCAAGGAAACACAAGCACTAATCAAATGCCATAACACTGCATTCAGGTCAGGGGACAAGCCAAAATACAGCGCTGCCAGAGTAGAGCTGAAGAGAGAAATTAAAAGGACCAAAGCAGCATATACAAAGAAAATTGAGGAGCACTTCACAAGAAATAACACAAAGAAGATGTGGCAGGGAATATGACATATTACCAATTACAAAAACAATGATGTCGGTTAACGCAGATGCCTCACGAGCTGAGGAACTGAACCGTTTCTTTGCCCGCTTTGAGACTGACAAATTAGTCCCTGTCTCAACTCCACCACCACCCTCAGCAGTACACTGAAGTTTCAGGAACATGAAGTGAGACTGGTAATGCGGTCTGTGAACACCAGGAAGGCTGATGGCCCCGACGGAGTACCTGGGAAGGTGCTCAAAGCCTGTGCTGACCAGCTGGCTGGAATTTTCACAAAATGTCCAATTGTTCCCTGCAACAATCCATCATTCCATCCTGCCTGAAAACTGCCACCATTATTCCTGTCCCCAAAAAGCCAACCATTGACAGCCTGAATGATTATAGGCCTGTTGCTCTCACGCCTGGGATCATGAAGTACTTTGAAAAGTTGGTGGGCCGTCATATTACTAATACAATCCCTCCCTCAGTTGACCCTCACCAGTTTTCTTATAGAGCAAACGAGTCCACTGAGGATGCTACCACCATTGCTCTTCGCACAGCACTGAGCCACCTGGAGCACCATGGGAATTACGTGAGGATGCTTTTCATTGACTATAGCTCAGCCTTCAACACTATAATACTGGACATTCTGACTGACAAACTCTCCCACCTTGAACTATACTCTTCCATCTGGTGCTGGATAAAGAACCGACCACAAACTGTTAGACTTGGTCCCCACTTCTCTCTCGAGGCTGTGTACAGAGTCCTCTTCTGTACTCTCTGTACACATGACTGTAAACCAAGCCACCAGTATGACTCCATCATAAAATTTGCCGATGACACTGCTGTGGTTGTTGTTGTTGTTTTTGGTGGTGTTGCTGTTGTTGTTGTTGTTGGTGGTGGTGGTGGTGTTGCTGTTGTTGCTGTTGTTGTTGTTGTCAAGTCACTTCAGGCGCCTGAGGATTACCCTCAGACAGCGCCAGAGCTGCCACTGGCCACAGTGGGGGTAGTGTTACGCTGTGGGGCTGTTTTGCTACCAATGGAACTGGTGCTTTACAGAGAGTAATTGGGATAATGAGGAAGGAGGATACAGACAGTAAATGGGATAATGAGGAAGGAGGATACAGAGAGTAAATGGGATAATGAAGGAGGAGGATTACCTCCAAATTCTTCAAGATAACATAAAGTCATCAGCCCGAATTTTGGGTCTTGGGTGCTGTTGGGTGTTCCAACAGGACAATGACCCCAAACACACATCAGAAGTGGAGATGGAATGGCTAAATCAGGCAAGAATTAAGGTTTTCGAATGGCCTTCCCAAAGTCCTGACTTAAACACCATTGAGAACTAGGGGACAAAGCTAAAGAAACAAGTCCATCTCAGAAACCCATCAAATTTAACTGAACTGGACCAATTAGGTCAAGAGGAGTGGTCAAAGATTTATCCAGAAGCTCGTGGAGGCTAGCAAAAGCACCTAATTGAAGTGAAAATGGCCAAGAGACATTTTACCAAACGCTGCTGTATGTATATTTTTGACCCAGCAGATTTTATCACTTTTTTCTTTTCACCCATAATCTATCTGTTCCAATCATTCTATCAGAGAAAAATCAGAGTTGTAAAAATAACTGGAAACTAAAGAGAGCCATGACATTATGTTCTTCACAAGTGTATGTAAACTTTTGACCACAACTGTACATACAAATACAAACATACACATACATACATACACGTGCAAACACAAATACAAACACACATACACATAATACAAACAAATGCACACACAGTTTCAGGTCAACAAACTATAATAGCCTTTCATTAATATGACCTAATGATTGTGCTCCCACTGTCTTACCCCACTTCTAAATAAAACTTCATTGTGCTGAATAGAATGTATGTAACCAAGTGTGTACGCAGCAGCTGTCCTGTCTTAAATTTGTGGAACGCATTTCGCGCAAGACTTCACTACACGTTTAATGAAAGAAATTGAATGCATATTAAATGTAAGTTTTTGACTTTTTGAAAATAAAAAAATCTTTGCTATAAAGACAAAAAGGGGAAAAAAGAAAATAGCAAATCAGTAAATATTATCTCGTTTTATACATTTTCAAATACATTTAGTATCATGAATATATTTTCGTCATCTTCTGTCGTCTTCGGTGACATCACAGTAATATATCAGTGAAGTAATATATCAGTGAATGACAATTGCATTATTTTTAATATTGTGCATGAGGCAATTTATCGACTCGCGAAAAAAATGGCGATTCATCAAAAATAAGTGTTTGTGGCAGCAATACCAACATTTAAGGGGGATCTGAGCTCCAGGGACGTGGTGCCCGACGCAGACGCCGTCACGTCACCGGGAATGGTGAAGGGGTCCGGTGACACCCTGAGGGTCTCCAGCACCACCGCTGCTTCCGGTGTCCCGCAGTTCTCCCACGCAAAGCCGGAAACCTCCACAGGTAACGTAAGAAAAAGTTTTGTGTCCATACTAAATCAATTTAGTTGCTTTCCATCAACCTTTGCATATTGTTCGTGTCAGTGAAGAGTCCGCCTTACCTTGACTTTGTTGATTCGCTTCCAGCCGTGCTGACTTTGACTTGACACTAAAACTCCCAGCATGCTCAATGCCAACGTCGCAACGGTTTTCATATTTCTTTGGTTTAGGCGAAAAATAAAATGAAACAATTGGAATAAAAGACGGCCGAAAAGGGCGCCGAGGTACGGTCAACTTCCACTTCTGTCTACTTCCGGGTTCGACGTTACCAAGCAGTTGTAAATCATGTGATCAATCACGTGATGCGGGACTGTTCAGTCCGAACAGCGTTAGAGACGCCATCGGGGACCTTTTTGGACAGAAAGAGCCATAAACAGTTCATTTTTTTTTTAAATGTAATTTTTGAGAGCCTGATAGTGTTCTTAATTTTGTTCTGAAAGATTTGGTGAGACAAGTGAAAAAATATAGACTAGACATTATTGAAGCTTTCACAGTCAGTTCGCTATGTTATCAAGGGAAAAGACAATTCTCTCGCGATCTGACTCCAGTTTAAAATCCATCTCTTCCTCAGCCCAAAGTGGGCGTTACCTGGAATATTAGTAGGAGGGTATCAGTTACAAAGGACCATGGCTTGGGGTAGGATAGTTTTACGAAACCGTGTCCCTTGGACAACTGTCAGATTCAGGAGCGGTTTGTTTATAATACTAGGGGTTTTAACTTAAACCTCTGTTAGGGCTGAGATTTCAAGATTTCACTTCTCTTTGAACTACAAGAACAGTATATTTGGACACAGCCCAGGAAAAGCTTTTGCAATGTTTGTTTCTCTTTGAAAAGCTTTTACAAATGCCAGAACACAGGAGCAATTGTTTATAAAACACACTCCAGAGCCACATGGATAATCTCTTTGATCAGGAAGCATGAAGCCGCCCTACATTCTGTCAGGAATTTACATTTTGAATATGACACGAAGTATGAGATCTCTATCTTCCTCAATCTTTATCTATCTTCATCGAAGCTTTTATTACAGAATATTCCGGGCACAGGTGAACTACAGGCAAAGGTTGTCATCCACAAATGCGCATAAAGAACTACTTGCAACCTACCTTTATACTGTCAGAAGGGTGGTACCGAAACTAAACAAGGATGAGATTTTCCACTTCATACAGTGAGCTTTTGTGATGAACAAGCAAATGGAAGATAACGACAATATTGCAAGTCGTCTGGCTACAGAACATAACTCTACTAAGGAGAAGAGTAGGTTCATGCTGTATTGACTAAATAAGGGGAAAAATACACATTTCAATGAGACCTCCTTTGGACACAAACAGGAATGTATATTTTGAATATATAACAAGTGTTAGACTAAGCTATTTCACCTGACTCCAATTCCTTAACTCTGTAGTCTCCAGTCTAACAATGGAGCGTGTTCAGCATCGGAGGAGACAAACCAGGGTAGAGCGAGTTTATCCACAGATGGTTTATTCCATTCATATTGATTCATACAGAGCTCCGGGTCTCCCTCCCATAGAATAAGCCCGCTGAGTGTTGATGTCCTAAAGCGGAGGATGGAAAAGACATTGTCCAAACCCGCGTTTGCCCAGTTATAGTCCAACAAAAATGCATATTCATTCGCTGATTAATAATGAGATGTGGGCTGGTCCAGGGCTGCTGTGAAGGGGGGTTTCTCTGGGCTCCACATCTTCCAGCCTTGAATCCACATCATCCAGACCTCTGTCTCCGCTGGTCCTATAAAGTCCCGACCCTCTGCCCTGCTCTTTGTTCCTCTGCCCTTTGAAGTCCTCCATCTGGTCTCTTATCAGTGTGAATCCCACCTTGAAATAAGAATCTCAGGAAGAGCCTTTTGTTAACATTGTAGTCGAGGAGTCTCGGACCCATCCTTCTGTTCATATTGTAATTGAGTTGGGAACAAGAGCTGAACCCTTCAGTGGCGATACTAAAACAAGACCGCCACAAAAAGAATGAGTAAAATGTGATATCAAAATGAAACAGCTATACTAAAAAGAATGAGTAAAATATGTCAAATTCTTCACAAGCCATACAGATTTGAAATGTAAAAATACATGAAAAGTTGTTGGGTCTGAAGTTACAGATCACCATAGTTACCAACCGTGTACAAAGGAAAAACGAGGCATGAGACTGTGCTACATTTTAAATGCAACCGCGGCTGAGAGAGGTGGGAGACGCGAGTAGATAACTCATGCTCGGCTCCGCGGAACTCTCTTATCTTCCCAAGTTAAATGTTGCTTTTATTAGGTTTCAGCATGACGTCATGGAAGAGTACAGTAGTTGAGATTATAGACATCATGGAAAAGTACAACAGTTGAACACTGAGACGTGTTGAGAAGAGATTATAGACATCCAAAGGACGCACCGTGTTTTTAGACGCAAGCCAGGCATGGCATATTTATATATATTATATATGGATGAATATCTAACCGCAATAGCGCTGGCTACGGAAGCAGCCCCTGGCGCTATTTCCGGTGCGCAGTGACTGCTGGGATACATAGTTCTTTTGTCAATACACCCAGGATGACGGCGAACACACTACTTTGGTGATACTTGCACCGAATGCATGCTACACCCACACGCTAAAAACATGTTTTTAAAAAGGCAACGGAAGCAAAACTGAGTTTGGTGGTACTTTATTTAGCCATTTTATAATGTACTCACGTCATCATCGCCCACAAATCCATCGAAGTCCTCATTTTCTGTGTCCGAATTCAACAATTGTCCATCGAAAACGCTTTAATACGTTCGTCCAGGCGGCCACAATCCATTCACAAATACTAGCTAGCTGGTAGCTAACCTAACCCTATCCAACAGTGCTTTCCATGCTTCGTCAAGCTATATTGATGTCGATGTATACAGGCCACAATCCATTAAGTGTATTGACAAAATAACTGTATATCCCAGCAGTCACTGCGCAGTACCTTTTCTACGGGGAAATAGTAGAGTCGGTGTACCCTATCAACTGATTTATTTTATTTTATCGTGATAACAATTTTAGTATTGGTACATTATATAAAGCGCACTCCGTAAGGCGTCTCGTGTATTTTGGAGAAAATTTAAGACTTATGTGCGCCTTATAGTCGTGAAAATATGGTACTTCTCGTTGGCAAGTGGTCGTGCGTTATCCTATTGTGAGACATGTGTGCATAATTTTCAGAATATTTTGAAGGGAATACAAACTCAAACAACCCTCGATATTGACTGAAAGTCAGTGTGGGCCAAACAGAGCCAACCCGGCCGGGAGAAATGTATAAAAATGTAAAACTAAATTAGATTTAAATTTATTTTTGAGTGTGTCTGTGTTGTACCCGTGATTTTCCACGGGGTGGCGGTATTTCGCCTTTAAAAGACGGGTGAAATAATCAGACAGGTCCTTTGTTGTATTTCAAACCAACTTTAGTTATATCAAAGCAATTCACACAAAACATAATATACAATAACACTCAAATATATACATAGTAACATATTAACAACCCGTTATAATCCAAACAATGTACTTGTTGCAAAAACGATTATAACTTATGAGTATAGAAACTTGTTACCTTTTTGTTCCGGCCGTCATATTTTGCATACTTATTATGCTACCCTTATAACGGCGGCCGAAAGTAGCCTGCTGTAAACAATGCACCCGAGACTCGCACATTCACGCACACACATAAAAAAAGTAAACAACCAGCGGCCGAAGGTAGCTCGCTTTAAACAATACCCGAGACTCGCACATTTACGCGCACACATAAAAAAAGTAAATAACCAGCGGCCGAAGGTAGCTTGCTGTAAACAATACCCGAGACTCGCACATTCACGCGCACACATAAAATAGTAAACAACCATCATTAAGCATCACGTTCTTTCTCACATGCTACTATTGCCTCTTGCACATCTCACACTCAATCGATATTCAAAACAAAGCAACATACCTTTAAAAGACGGGTGAAATAATCAGACAGGTCCTTTGTTGTATTTCAAACCAACTTAGAGAAATGTCTGAATAGCCCGTTATTATACTATACCAAGGTCTATGACCATTGGTTAATCACTGCGTGACTTGCGCGTGCCCATTACGTCATCGCCCCGTGTTTAACGCATGCTAGCGGCATGAGTCCCTTTTTAACTTAACACCTGCACTCATGTATAACATCAACTACTTCACCCTGTCACATCTGCATCGTAATCCAAGTTCATTTAAATTTGTTTATGTTATATTACAATTCACCAGTGCTAAAAGTCTCCACTTGAGAGCAGGGCCCTTTCTGAAACCTGGAAGCCACTGAAGGGTCAAGGGGAGGGGCCCAGACTGTATTTGTCTAAATGTTCTGTCTGTTTTTTTTAAATTTGTGTTATTGTTTTGAAATCAATTTGTTCCTTATTCTGTCCACTTAAGAGAATAAAAGAATTTGCGAATAGACAAAGCCGGCCTAGCTGTTCATTGCAGCACACACAAAAAAACTAAAAACTCTCTTCTACACTATATATTACACACAAACAAGGGTGACAAGTTCAACTATATCACAACAATGAAAAAAAAGGTGCGAATGGTCGTCTGTTGTGTGCCCTCCGGCTGACTCTCGACCAGTATGGGGTGTATGTAATCGGCGTAAATCAACTGGTGTACACACTGGGCATCATATCTGCAACCCCATCCCTTACGATAATGCGCGCAATACGGAAGGTAAATAAATAAAAAAGTGAACAAAAAAACGAGAGCAAAAAATATAAATATAAAAAGTGGTATTTCGCCTTCCAATATAAGCTGATTTGTCTAGAGGTGATCTTGGTCCTTAAATAATTGGGGTGATTAGAGAAACTTAAATTGTTAAATTTATTTGTGTAATACTACATTTTAATAGCTCTTGGTTGGCCATGACGTCATCAACACGCGCCGTTCGGTAACATCGTTCTGGACCTGTTATTTTTTCCTTCGGTTTAGTTTGAGGAAGATCCACTTTCAATCTCCCTTTGGACCCATTAAGCAGTCCACTGAACGGCGTCAGATGTATCAGAACATGCCAAACAAACCGTTCAATCTCGTTTTAGGTCGTTTGGATGTACGTTGAAACTTCGCGGCCTGCTTAGCTTAGCCTACCCTAGCTAGTTGCTAGTTGGGATCAACGGATTGGAGGAGACCCCATACATTAAGCCCCAATATGTCAGGTGAGATGACTTTTGACTCAGTTGTCCCACAAATATAATACAATTGTAATGTTTAACTCGTGTGTGTTTCTCCATTCACTTTAAATATGTTCGTGTTGAATTGTGCTCTACAAAGCTCACAGAATTGAATGAATTGTACTGGGAGAGACCATCCAGACAACGGCTAGATCTGGGCATTCATTTTATTTTTGTATTAGCAATATTTTTTTATCACCCATGAATAAATAATCCAATATTAATAGACTGTTGCTATTTGCGCCTTACTGATTGAAATGTTGTGTCAAGAAATACTACCTACCTTTTGTTTAGTGGACGACAACAAGATTCAAATGGTTGCAAAATCATTTTTGGAGGATTAATTATGAAACCGTAAATGATTTTGGGGACACAAGATTGCAAATGTAAAATATTGGGTCTTGGTCGTCCAGATGTCAATCAAAAGCATCACCCTGAGTGCCAGGAGTCTGCTCGCAACAAAGAAGAGGAGGAGGAACCATCAGCATCCATTAAGAAGGAGGAAGGATTTGTGGACATTAAAGAGGAGCAGGAGGAGCATTTCATCACAGTTGGTAACGCCTACAATGAGGAGGAGCATCAGCATCCCCTAATGAATGTAGAGGCCGCCCCTCCATATGTTAAAGAAGAGGACATCCCCATGTGGACATTTGAGCCCTCAAAGAGTGAAAATGAAGGTCCAAGTGAGGAGCTCAGAGAGGCGGAGCCTTCGAGTGGGAGCAGCTCAACAGAAAGTTCCAAAGCAGACAATCTCATGGCGCAAGCATCAGCTAGCGATGACGCTACATCACACTCGCTGTTCTGTGAGTATTGTGTGATGTTCTTTTCTTTGTTTTGAAAGATCTGGTGAAACAAGTGTTAACAAAAACAAGACATCATTGAAGCTTCCCTGACCAGTTCTCTTTATTGGCTCGAGTAAAGGCAAGATTCCCGCTCCATTTCTTAAAGCATTCATTGCCTCCACCCAAAGTGGGTGTTAACCTAAACATTTCAGACGAACCAGTAATTATCAAATTAGTAAAAGCTTCACAACTGCCAGAACAAAGCTAAATTGTTCATACAAAAAACACATTTACCTGCTGTTTTTCACACATTGTTGTGAAGCCTTTGCCCAGACACAATGGTCAAATTAGTGGCTACCACTTTGGTACACAAACCTTTAAGTTAAATTTTATATCAAATAATTCCTAACAGTATCAGGGTAGTAACTGCTTTTTTTAGTAAGAATGATGTGGAACTGTCATTTGGTAGCATTCAGTTTATGCGTTCAGTCTCCATGAAATTGTGTTTCTTATCCACGTTGTTCGACCATATGGCTCAGTTCATCCATCATTTCGAATAATGTAGATTCAGGATCTATTTATGGCCATTCAATACCAGTTTACATAGTTGTCAGCCGATTAGTGTATTGTTGTGAAAGGTGCTACAGCCTAAAATGCAATCGTTAGCGCACTCACAGCCTACTTTCTTGGCCAGTCCAACAATGTGGCCTGCTAGTTGGATAAACAGTCCATCAAATACCTTTTTTCTCTTTTGTCTTGCAGTCTTCAGAAAATATTGTGGTCTTGAGTGGCAGCAGCCAGCATCCGCTGTCATAAAAAAAGAATTGGAGCTCACCCAGATTACGCAGGAGGAGCCAGAGCGCCATCAACGCCAAGAGCGAAAATACCATCTTGCAATCACAACAGAGGAGGAAGAAGACCTTTCATTCATTAAAAAGGAAGAAGAAATCAGGAGGTCAACTATCAGGAGTGAAGATGGCCCGAGAGAGGCCAGCAAAGGGGCGGAGCCTATGAACTCCAGCAGCTCAACAGAAGGATGGCAACTAGAGGAATTTATTGCTCCGTTATCAGATGATGTCGCTTCACACTCTCCTGATGATGATGATGATGATGATGATGAAAGTCATAAGAAATCCCACAGAGATTACACACTTTGCAAATGCTCTCAGTGTGGGAAAACATTAGCTAATAAGTCTAATTTGAAAATACATATGAGAAGCCACACTGGTGAGAAACCCTTTACTTGCTTAGTTTGCGGTCAAAGATTTGCTTTGAAGGGAAACTTAAAAAAGCACGCAAGAATTCATACTGGTGAAAAACCATTTTCGTGCTCGATTTGTGGTCAATCTTTTACACAGAATGTAAACTTAAAAAGTCACTCTATAATCCACACTGGTGAAAAACCTTTTTCCTGTGCAGTGTGTGGTCAAACTTTTGCTTTAAAGCAACGCTTAAAAAGGCACATTACAACACACACTGGTGAAAAACCATTTTCCTGCTTGTTTTGTGGCCAAGGTTTTGCTTTTAAGGGAAACTTAACAAAGCACACAAGAACCCATACTGGTGAAAAACCTTTTTCCTGCTCAGTTTGTGGTCGTGCATTCTCGACCAACCAGAACTTAAAAATGCACACAAAAACACACACTGGTTAAAAAAAATTGTCTAGTTTTGAGTTTTCCTAATCGGTTTGTTGCCGAAGATTGATTCCTCAGGTTAAACTTATGTGTTACTTTATGAAACGGTGGAAGTTGACAGTTTTGCTTCATCCCTGATGGCTTTAACTGTTTGTGGATGCCAGGCGAATGTATTCTGTGGAACTCTTCAAATCCTGTTGAGGATTTGCACATTTGGTTTTATATACAAACACGTGTGCTTTGTCAGATTCTTGTCCATTCAGACTATTGTCAAGAGTACTGGTTCACTAGATTTAATTTGCCTAAGATACGTGGAATGATCCTTGACGTGGATGAACTGACAAAAAGAAAATCACTTTCTTCTCACATATTGTCATGTGATTTTCGACAGTTTATATTTTTATCTTGCATTTTTTCAAAATATATATTTTTAAATGATATTGCCTGTTGTTGTTTCTGAAACTGCTCTGAAAGTGTGAAAAAGTAGAACGTTGTGAAAAATATCTATCATTTGATGGATTAGTTCAGGGGTGGCCAACCCGCGGCTCGTGAGCCGCATGCGGCTCTTTGCCCGGTTTCATGCGGCTCTTACGTCCATATCAAAGTTTGTATTTGTGTTTTATTTTTATTTGGTGTGCGCTTCGCTTGAGTTCAATACGGTATTTTCGTCCAATGCGCATGTGCTTGGGATGAAAATACCTCAAAGTTTCCCAGTAGGAGCAAGGTCATTTGAGTAAACGTTTTTAACAGAGTGGGAGAGCTCCCGTGAACCAGAAGCGACAATGAACGGCGTCGCGCACACAAAAAGTATCCCAAAGATCGAGCGTCGGCTGAAAAAGCCACACCCCCTGCGAGGCAGACCAAGGCGAGAGTGCTCAGCCGGGAGCAGCCAATAGGAGAGCGAGGTGTACACCCACGTGGTGGGCGCTCTAGTTAAAAGCCATTCATAATAAATGACAGCTCACAAGGAGCGAATGTTGCGCAAAAATAGGCTCTGATTTTCTGACAGAAGTCCCACTAAGTAACATGCATAGTAAAAGAAAAACGCTATTGTAAATTATTATATTTTTGTTTGTGGACTTGGTTGAACTGAGAGTTTGTCTGTGTGAGACAGTGCACACAATGTTCATTGTTGATAATGACTGGCCTGTGCTGTTAGTACTGTAGGAGTCAATTTATGTCATTACTATGCTGGTGTGTGACATTTACAATAAATCTGGCTGAGCAAAGGTATGTGTGCAGTGATAATTTTACAATTGGCACACTGCGAGTCCCAGGGATTCGCTTGTCTGAAAACTGTGCGTCCCAGGAAACTTGTCACGAGTCCCAACATACTACGGATGCAAATAAAACATAAGCAACGATATATAAACATTCAGATTTAATTTATTTATTATATGGTTTAGGGTTAGGGTTTATTTATCATTGTACTAGTCTTTCAGCTCGTAGATCCTCCTCTCTTTGCAGCCAAAAGTCTTTTGAAATGTGCGTATTTTTCCTTGCTTCCTCCGTTTTGCTTCATGATCATCGATCGAATCTTCTGCAGTTCTTTTCTTACTAGTTGTATTTTTTAACTGCGAAATAACTATCCAGACTGTTTTGCTTTTTCTGAAACATTTTTTATCTTTCTTACACTATTACGAAACTCTTGCTATCGCTTTCTCTCCTTCGTCTGCTAGTGTCTGCTAGTCTCGTTCACGCGAGAATTATTTCGCAAAGATTATGTGGAATAAATTGGTTTGCTATCGGATATATGTGTATTGGTTTTTTTTTTTGATAAAAATTTCTTTGCGTCCGAAAAAAGCACATTACTTGAAATTGTGCGTCTGGAAGAAAAGCTGTGCGTATCAGACGCAGGACGCAGAGGTAACGAGAACACTGTGTGTGTGATGTGGCTCTTTGCGGTAACACAGTAAAAAATGTGGCTCTTTGCGGTAACACAGTAAAAAATGTGGCTCTTGGTCTCTGACTGGTTGGCCACCCCTGGATTAGTTAGATGACCGACAATTTAATGAAATGTTCATAAAAAAATGCATTCAGGCCCAGCGGGTGAGTGGTTAGCGCCTCGGCCTCACGGTAGCACGGGACCTGCGTTCAAATCCAGGTCGGTCCACTTGTGGGGAGTTCTCCCTGGGCCTTTGTGGGTTTTCTCTGGGTACTCCAGTTTCCTACCCCATTCCAAAAACATGTATGAGAGGCTGATTGGACACTCTAGATTGCCCTTAGGTATGAGTGAGCCTGAATGGTTGTTTGTCTCCCTGTGATTGGCTGGCCATCAATTCAGGGTGTCCTCAGCTTGAAGGCAACTGGGATGGCCACCAGCACCCCCCACAACTCTAGTAAGGATAAAGCGGTTCCGAAAATGAGATGAACCAACAACTTATACTCATAAATATATATGTATAAGAAATGAAATGAAAATCAGACATAGGCATTGTCGTCATCATTGACTTGACAAAAAGCCTAGTGGTCATCATACCCAGCAATGCGTATGACAAAATTGGATAGTGCTTCTCAACAAGTTCGTCTTCCCAGGCAAGACCCATTAATGACATTTTCATACTTGTTAGCTCTCCGCCTCCTTGAGCGCCATCAATCCGTCGACTGCCATTTGCCTCACCGATGCCAACAAGAATAAGATGGATCACTTACCTCTCACTGTCTTCTTACTTACCCTTCCCCAGTCAGCCTGTAGAAGGCAGATCCACGCCAAACGAACTTCCTGTTACTTCACTGCGACTTAATTTCATAGAAGGGATTTGTGTTGTCGTCTCGTCTCGTGTTACTGCAGGTTCAGAGTCCTGATGGCTGTTGGGAAAAAAAACGTCCTTGAGCCTGTTTGTCCATGCTTTTAGGACCTGTAGCGTCTGTCAGATGGAAGCAACTGGAACAGGCCGTGTCCAGGATGGTATGGGTCTCCAACAATGATCCCTGCTGAGGTACCGGCGGTTGGCAATGTCTTCCAGTGATGCCAGAGAGTGGCCGACGATCTTCTGGGCAGTGTTAATCACCCCCTGCAAGTTTTTTTTGTCTGCTGCCGTGCTTCCGGCATACCACACTGATGTTGTATGCCAGGATGCTCTCCACAGTGGCTCTGTAGAAGGTAGCCCGAAGTTTGGTGTCCAATTTGTTCCTCCTCAGTACCCTGAGAAAGTGGAGTCGTTTCTGGGCGTTCTTCACTACCACTGTGGTGTTTGTAGACCAGGAGAGCCTATCCGTGACATGGACTCCCAGAAATTTGAAGGACTGGACCCTGTCTACACGTTTATAAGGAGTGGGGCCAGGTCTGTGCTTTGCTTGCAAAAGTCCAGGATTATTTCTTTAGTCTTTGTGGTATTTAGTGTAAGATTGTTTGCCGAGCACCAAAAAGACAGTTTGTCGACCTCGTCTCTGTAAGCCGACTCATCCCCGCCTGAGATGAGTCCGATCACAGTGGTGTCATTGGCAAATTTGATGATGGAGTTTGACTGGTGTGCTGGTGTGCAGTCGTATGTGTACAGGGAGTACAGGAGAGGACTCAGTACACAGCCTTGTGGTGAGCCAGTGCTCAGTGTAATGGAGGAAGAGAGGTTTGGACCCAGTCTGACAGTTTGTGGTCGGCCAGTCAAGAAGTTTTTTATCCAGCAGCAGATTGAGGAGGATAGTCCAAGGTGGGAGAGTTTGTCCTTCAGGATGTCCGGCTTAATGGTGTTAAAGGCTGAGCTACAGTCAATGAAAAGCATCCTCACATAATTCCCCTGGTGCTCCAGGTGGCTCAGTGCTGTGTGAAGAGCCACGGCGATAGCATCCTCAGTGGACCTGTTTTCTCTATAAGCAAACTGGTGAGAGTCAACTGAAGGGAGGATTGTGTTTCTGATGTGTCGGGCCACCAACTTTTCAAAGCACTTCATGATCACAGGCGTGAGAGCAACAGGCCTGTAATCGTTCAAGCTGTCGATGGTTGGCTTTTTTGGGGACAGGAATGATGGTGGCAGATTTCAGGCAGGCAGGAACGATGGATTGTTGCAAGGACCGATTGAAAATGTCCGTGAAGACTCCAGCCAGCTGTCCAGCACAAGGCTTTGAGCACCTTGCCAGGTATTCCGTCTGGACCAGCAGCCTTCCTGGTGTTCACAGACTGCATTTCCAGTCTCACTTCCCTTTCCCGAAACTCCAGTGTATTGTCGCAGGGTGATAGTGGGAGTGTTGACACTGGGTCTGATTTGTCAGTCTCAAAGCGGGCAAAGAAATGGTTCAGTTCCTCCGCTAGTGAGGCATCCGCGTTTACAGACATAGACTTGTTATTGTAGGGAGGTCGTTGTGTTCGAAAAGTTCCCAGTTGGTGCGGGAAAAACAGTCCTGCAGCTTAGAAAAAGCGTCCTCGGGCCAAGTTTTTATTATCTTTATTTTTGGCCTTGTTTGCGTCCGAAGTGTGGTGTATGCAGGGGTGAGAGATATGCAGAGATCGTCTGATCCAGCTAGATGGGGCAGAGGAGGTGCTTTATAGGCATGGTTGATGTTCGAGTAGACATGGTCGAGAATTTTGTCTTCTCTCGTGTTGCATTTGACATATTGGATAAACTTGGGGAGAACAGTCTTTAAACATGCTTTGTTGAAGTCACCAGCGACAATAGAGACTCCATCAGGGTGGTCGAGCTGTTTTTTATTTACAGCCGATAGCAGTAGGTCGAGGGCCGTGTTGACATTCGCATTTGGAGGTATACAGATAGCCGTTACTATGACGACCGTTAGCTCCCTCGGTAGATAGTATGGTCTGCATCATATTGCCAGTAGCTCCAAATCCGGAGAACAGTGAAACTTGACATCGTTTATCCTGCACAAGTGCATCATATGAGGCATCATGTCCTGAGAAGCAGCAAATTTCAGAATCTCATTCAAATGCTTATGTGTGAGCTTTGAGTGCAGCTTTGTTTTATTAATGTTTATTAGTGAGAAAACTTGCTCACAAAGGTAGGTTGTCCCAAACATGGACACCGTTTTGGCAGCTAGTGCTGTCTATGCGGGATAGCCTGGTAGGAGGTACTTTTAAAATGTGTCCAAGCTTACAGAGGCAAATCTGTCCTTCAGTCTACATCACACTGCAAATCAATGATTTCAAGTTGCATGGCAACGGGCAAATCAGAAGCTTTGACTGTGAATGGTGAGCGAAAAACTGCAAAATCTGTTTCGAGTTCGTTAAAAACCTGAAATATTTTCTCAAACTCCACCAACAGCCCTGGAATCTTCTCTTTCTATCATTTCGCGTCAGAATTAACACTTGCTGCGCACATATCTTTTAAACAGGGAAAATGAGCGGGGTCACTGCTTGCCACCTGCGTCTCCCGAGCTTTAACTTGAATGCACGTATGCTGTCATCATACTGTGTTACGATTTTTTTGCGTACCTGCAAAATTTTGTTAAGAATATTCAAGTGCTCAGTGATGTCAACCATAAATGCAAGGTCCTGCAGCCACAGATGGCACTGTAATTCCTTAACAGGTGTTGGGTTTATTCTGTTTTATTATTATAATAGTTATATTAATTCATTTCTTTATTAAATCAATCTCTTTCTTTTCTTTGTATTAATTCATTACTTTGTTAAATCATTCTCTTTCTGTTTTTCAAAAGTCTTGAGGTCACACCAAGTCATCTTTAACCTAGACAGCCTGTTCCAGGATGGTTATACAAACAATCCACCCAATCTGGGTCCTTGAGATTTGGTGGGCCCTTGGTGACGAGGACAGGGCTATTCGGACAATAACAAGAATATTGTTATCGTTATGTAACCGTACACTTCGGGTTTTTCTGTATGTAACGATTATATGATTATGATTATATTATATGATTCTTAGGTCAAGGAGGTTGTATAATTACTCTAATCTAAATGTTGTTAGGTCTAGTCCCTGTTTTTGTTATTAGTAAAATACTTTGATTGTTATTGTAGTCCCAGATGTTGTTTTTACTCGTACGTGATGGAATGATCAACAACTCTGTAACTTGTGACCATAAGAATGGGACGAAAACGTCTATTCGAGGAGACGTTCGGAAGTTGTAAGGGACACTTGCTGTAACTCTCCCTTCCGGAGGCTTTTACCTGTTGTATCCATTTCTATTTAATTAAATGTCAATAATTGAATAAGATGTCTTCCTGCAGTTATTGATAATTACGGACGAAGGTAATTATTAATGAACCTGACAACAGGTTTACCTTTTTTCTCCATGAATTGTCCGATTTCATCACATAAATCAAAGAAGCGCTTTAGCACAGCACCTCTGCTTAACCATCGTACGTTCATGTGATAAGGCACAGCATGGATAATGTTACAGTCACTGAGAAATCTGTCAAATTGACGATGATTGAGACCTGTGGCTCGGATGAAATTAACAGTTCGGACAACCACCTCCGTGACGTGATCCATTCTCAGCGATTTGCTGCATAATGCCTCCTGATGCAAAATGCAATGAAATGTCCAAAAACTACCTCCCCCATTTTCAGCTTGTACTTTATCTCTTTTTACCGATCATTGATGGCGCACCATCAGTAGCCAGGCTTACGGCGCGTGACCAGTCCGCTCCGACTCTGTCCAGCGCTCCAACGACGGAGCTGAAAATGTCCTCAGCTGTTGTGGTGTCGATCATCAGCACCAGCTCGAGAAACTCCATTGTGACATTCAAAGTCTTGTCAACTCCACGAATGAATATGGTGTTGGGTCTAAAGTTACAGATCCCCATACTTACCAACCGTGCACAAAGGAAAAACGAGGCATGAGACTGTGTTATATTTTAAAGCAGCCGCGCTTGGAGAGGTCGGCTCCGCGGAACCCTCTCTCTTCCCAAGTCACAAGTCGCGCTTTTATTAAGTTTCAGCATTGATGTCATGAAAAAGGTACAACAGTCACTGAGACGTGTTAAAGACATAGATTATGATTATTGACAGGATGTTCTTTGTCATAGAGAATTTGTATGTCACAAAACCTTGCACATAATCTTTCAATCCGTGTCACGGTTAAATGTCATAGGGACCTTCAATCCAAATCACAATTATCAGTGTCACCACCATCAAAGGTGTCACTAGGCATCACTGTTCGGCTGCAAATTTGTCATAGAGCCAATAGGGAAGGTGTATGTCCTTAGAAATGCACATGTTATTGTGACTCCTGTTTTAGGCAACTTGACATATGGCCAGTTGAGCGACGTCCGTGATATCAGTAATCTCTTCAATCACAACAGAAAATGCCACAAATGACCCCACCCTGCGTTTTAGTTGGTGGTCCAAATCTGCAGAGAGTTCCGAAATCCTGTCTGCCACGGTATTTCTTGTCAAGGTTGTATTGGGGAAAACATGTCGCTTCTCAGGACACACAATTTCAGCAGCCGTCAGCAAGCAGTTTATGATGAACTTTCCATCACTGTACGGCTTTGATGCCATTGCTATTTGGCTCGCAATTAAGTAGCTGGCTTTCACCGCAGCATCAATGGCTTCTCGGCTCCAGGTGAAAACAGATTGCTGTTTCTTCAGACGCGCCATCATTTCATTTACCTTCTGTTTTCTCAATTCTCCATGCAAACTGTTGTATTTTTCACCATTCTGAGTTTCGTAATGGCGCCGAATATTGTATTCTTTAAGCATCGAAACTTGCTGCTGCCACACCAGGCACACGGGTTTCCCATTCACCTCCGTGAACATATAAGAACATGTCCATTTATCTTGAAAAGTCTGACACTCTGTGTCTACTTATCTCCTTTTTGACAAAGACATTTTGCTGATGAGGGTGCGAGGCAAACGGAAAAGTAGATAATGCAATTGTCGCCAAAAGACGCTGTACAGACGTTCAATTTTACCAGGTCAAGGTGGTCCTAGTTCCGCCGCAGTGTTGCTTTCATGATGTCTGCGCGTACTAAAACACTGCGCCACCTAGCGGATAATACAAGAACTACACATCTTAAAGAAAATTCATATTTTTTTTATTCAATGCAGCTTTCTTCCCCGGGCCGTACCAAACCACCAGACGGGCCGGATCCGGCCCGCGGGTCGTATGTTTGACACCCCTGTACTAGCTGGTATTCTATTTTGATCAGTGCTTCTTTGTTAAGAACAAGAACTATATTTTTTTCCTTTCCTGCAATTTCACTAATTAACTAATCATACTAAAAATAGGAAAAATACAAAAAAGCAAATCAGGCTGCTCTCTCCTCAGGAAAACAGCTTTTCTGTTCTCTGCAACAGTTAAATTCACATCAAATAGTATCCAGAAACAAAAGCATACATTTATAATTCTGAATAGAATTGAATCCACTATATTGTAACCACCCTTTGTCTGTCAGGGTTAATAATTTTAGCATACTTGTGTCCTTCAGAGCAATTAAAATCTATTAATTATCAAGTCACAATTCATTTTAACAATGTGTATCATGTTGCATATTAAACTCAGTTGTTTAAAATTGACAATATCCCAATGTAGTTTTTTTTAAATCAAATGTAACATTCCATTGTCTTTAAAGTTTGCCAATCATCTCCTATAAAACTTTCTTAATCAATATTTTTCAATAGTCAGGCATGAAATTAAAATCTAGTTACATTTCTATCCATTTTCTTTTTAATTGTTTACTTTAACTATCTGTAAGAAGGATTGGTCTCAATTGAAACTCACTTTTTTATGGTGGTTGGTCAGCAACACTTGAGAAGCACAGTCTCCTTCTGCTAACCCAAATTCAATGCATTTCTTTAAAGTTTTGAAGAATATGACATATTTTAACCATATAATGATTATATGGTTAAACTATAGATTATATTATAATCTAATGAAGACCATGATGTGTGTTGGGTTTATTCTGTATTACTATTATACATATATGTGTAGTAAATCATTTCTTTGTTAAATCATTCTTCCTATTGTTCCAAAAGTGCTCGGGGTCATAAACAGTAGTCGTCTGGTCCTCTCACAAGGACTGCTTATCCAAGGATTGTTTAACCGATATCTTACCCATTCTGGGCTCCGAGGACTGTTTATTCTGGGTTTGCAGATACGATATCTGCCACTTCCATAACACTCGTATAGTGTGCATACCTCGTGACGTACTTCGGGCTTCTTTATATAATTGTTATATGATTGTTATGTCAAGTTATTGTTTTAATTCAAATGAAGGTTGGTTTTAGTTTTCTGTTTTGTTATTGTTAAAATACCTTGATTGTTATTTTAGTTACAGATGTTGGTTTTTCTTACACATGTTGAATTAATCAATAACCTTGTAATTGTTTTGATTTATGGCCTTAAAAGCCGCACAGGAATTACTGTTCGGGGGGATACTTTGAAGACAAGGGGGAAGTCTTTTTGCTTTGATGAATCTTCCCTTAAGGTCCTTATCCATGATGCAATCTATTTAATTAAATGTCAATAATTGAATAAGATGTCTGCCTGCAGTGATTGATAATTAAATCAGAAGGGTAATTATTTATGAACCTATCAATGTGTTTAACTCATTTATTTTATTATAGCTGCATCAGTTCTATATTGCTGTTGTACGATTATCAAATGAAGATATATTTGGCTTATTCATTTTAGTATAGCTGATTCATTTTGTATGTTACTGTTGTATTATTGAGAACTCATTTTAAGTTAGTATCCCACAGACTGTCGGGGTTCCCCTAAGATGAGGCCTTGACAAAGAACAGAGGCCCTCAGCCCAAATTCCTTCTGCCTTTACAAAGAACGGGCCCTTTGTCCAAAATCCTTGTGAGGTTAATTAACAGGAGGATCCAAGGCAGTCCAGCCTGATAAGGAGACGACCGGTGCCGATCTCCAAGGCTAACGAAGATGCGAAAGCCCTGAATAAGAAGGGAGGCAAACGGTGTAAATCTTCAATCATCAGGTCCAGGCTGATAAGGAGACGACCGGTGCCGATCTCCAAGGCCAACGGAGATGCGTGGACAATGGACAAGGGAATCCTGAGTAAAGGCAGACCGCTGGACAGTCGTGAACCAGTCAACATCGTGTTGTTAATCAGATAATGAATATGCAATTTTGTATTACTATAACTGGGCAAACTTGCACATGGACATTGTTCTTCTCATCCTCCATTGCGCATACACTCGCTCAGCGGGCTTTTTACTTGGGAGGGGAACCTGGAGCTCTATATAGATCAATTTGTTAGGAATGAACCATCTGTGGGTCCACTCGCTCTGCCCTGGTCTGTCTCCTCCGATGCTGAACACGCTCCGTTGTTAGACAAGATAAGACAGAGTTAAGGAATTAGAGTCTGGTGCTAAAATCTTATGTCTAACAGTTTTTATTTCACACGGATAGCCAGATTAGACTCATCATTCAGCTCCAATCGTGTAGTGAATGCTGCCGTTTTGTATAGTCTACTAAATAGGAATTCCATACTTTGTTGTTCGGTTGACCTCGTTATGTAGGCGTAATGATTTCATAACAAAATATGGAGCCTTTTGTAGATCCCGTCAATTATTATGCTAACACAATTTGGATGCCATTGTCATTTTTAATCAATGGTACTTTGGAATTTCATATCATGCACAAGTTTTTGTTTTTTCATTTCAGTGCTCCAAAATTTCGCATTGCAAATTTGTTCCTACAAATCAATGCATTATCATAAAAAAAGAAAATCTCTCAGTGTCCTCCCAAATTACCGGTTCGCGGCATGCCATAAAATGTCTGCCTCGTTTCACTGGTCAAGGGAAGATTAAATGTCGATTTTAAACCCGAAAGGGAAAAAAATCATCAAATGATCAATAACTACTGCGCATGCGCGAATCAACGTCATTTCCTCTCTAGGCATAAAAGATATATACATGATTTGAGTCAGAATACAAATAAGACACATCAGTGTGAGCCCAGTCAAAGGGGTTGTTGACAAAAGTATACATTTGGATATGTAACATGTAGAAAGTCCTGGGGATTCAATTGTTAATTTAGGTTGCACTGTTTCGAAAACGCTTCTGTTCTATTTGATCAAATCAGATTCGACCAGGAAGGTTCGAGCTTAACATATCCATCTTTACGTCGCCTGTAAAGCTTTGATCCTTGCTTTACCTTAGCCTAGATAGTATCGGGGAGATGAATCATTTTTCAGGTTGTCTCAGAATTCGTTTATGCTTTGTGCCCTATTTTGGCTTAGCCTAGCTAGCATCGGGGAAAGAAACACGTCTTCAAATCGTTGAAGAACTATTTTGAAGCTTTGCGCCCTACTTTTGCTTTGCCTAGCTCGCAGCAACAAAGGAACAAGTCATGAAAGCGCTCGTTTACGCTTTGCGCCCTACTTTATCTTAGCCTAACTGTAAGCTATCAAAATCGCCTTCATCAGAATTAACGCGTAGAAATGCCCGCAAATACAAAAGCGTCAAAGTTCCAGGAGTAGTGTTTTGACGTCAAACAGGAGCCTTCACCTCACCAGGACTCGACACTTTGCAAAATAACGCACGCGAAAGTCGTTCTTCATAGACTAGAAGGTGGGTTGACTTTTAATTTCCATATATACCCTTAAAGGTATTATATTTGTTGCACCCTGCATTTGCTTATTGCTTTAAACACGGGGATAAATAATCATACAGTGGTCAGTTGTGTGGTCTTGACTCCAGCTTTTACCGTAATTATTCACACAAAAAATAATATACAATTGCATATATATCTATCTCTATATCTAGATCTAAATATCTCATTTTCTAAACCGCTCTATCCTCATTAGGCTTGTGGCCCCCTGAAGCCTATCCCAGCTGAATCCGGGCGAGAGGCGGGGGACACCCTGAATCGGTGGCCAGCCGGGGCACAAGGATATAGATATCCTTGTGCCCCGGCTGGCCACCGATTCAGGGCCGGGGCACAAGGATATAGATCTAGATCTATATCCTTGTGCCCCGGCTAGATCTATATCCTTGTGCCCCGGCTGGCCACCGATTCAGGGTGTCCCCCGCCTCTAGCCCGGATTCAGCTGGGATAGGCTTCAGGGGGCCACAACCCTAATGAGGATAGAGCGGTTCTAATAAAAAATATCATTAAAAATCTAAACATGTAAAAATAAATAATTTAGCCAATTTTCTATTTCTTTGTTTTTACATGAATGCGAATAAAAAGTAAGATTTTCCTTCTTAAATAAAATACCAAAAAAGTATATTTGATGTTTTCTGTTAAAAAACTGAATTTAAAAAAGATTTCTCCCCCACTTTTAAATCTAAACATATTTTTCAAAAATATTAATTTCATGGAAAATCACATTTCCTTTCTCTTTTTCCATATATATTGCAACATGATTAAACCTGCAAAATAATAATAGAATGACTACCGATCAAATGCCTTTTTTTTAATGTGAAACAATTGTAACCAAATCAAAATATGTAAAAAAGAAATACTGGAGAATATTTATAATTAGGAGTCTAAAGGAAAAAATGGGAATATTTTAAGGGCCTTCTATCACCTGTAAAGATACTTAGAAAATTGCACTAGCGTAACCAATGCCGATGTAAGTGACTTTAAATTTCCACTTTAACCTAAAGGACTTCTAGTTAGAGAGATGGACCATGATATGTATCATCTCTTTGCAGGTTTCAGAAAATATCTTTGTCCTGATGAGCAGAAGTCTACTGGCTTTAAAGGGAAAGTTGCGCTTCCCCAAATCAAAGGGGAGGAGCCAGAGTTCCCTCAACAAAAAATGAGAGATCAGAAACTTCCAATCAAAAAGGAAGAAGAAGATTTCACCTGGTTACCTGGTGAGGTCTTGACGAGGCAAGATGATCTGGGCGAGGCCAGCGGACAGGCGGAACCTGAAAACACCTCAACATGGCCCCAATTTAAAGAAGAGCCAGAGTTCCCTCCACAACAAATCAAAAAGGAGGAAGAAGATTTAACCTGGTCAACGTTTCAGCCTTTCAAGAGTGAAGATGATCTGGGCGTGGTCAGCAGAGGGGCGGATTCTCTGAACTGCAGCAATTCAACAGAAGGATGGCAAGCAGACAATTTAATTGCTCCTTTATCAGATAGCGACGACTTGCTTTATGGCAATGATGATGATGAAGGTCTTAAGAAAAACTCCAGTGGCGACAAACTCTGCAAAACCTTTCACTGTGGGAAAAAGTCTACTTTGCAAACACATATGACACACACTGAGGAGAAACTTTTTTCATGCTCAGTTTGTGGTAAAACTTTCTCTCTAAAGCAGAACTTAAGAAGGCACACAACAACCCACACTGGTGAAAAACGATTTTCCTGCTCAGTTTGTGGTAAAGCCTTTTTTCAAAAGCAAAACTTAAGAACGCACACGATAACACACTCTGCTGAAAAACCATTTTCCTGCTCAGTTTGTGGTCAAGCCTTCACACACAAGGGAAGCTTAAAACTCCACACTAGAGCCCACACTGGTGAAAAACCATTTTCCTGTTCAGTTTGTGGTCAAGCATTTACTCACAAGGGAAGCTTAAACATCCACACAAGAACCCACACTGGTGAAAAACCGTTTCCGTGCTCAGTTTGTGGTCAGACATTTACACAGAAGGGAACCTTAATTAGTCACACAAGAACCCACACTGGCGAAAAACCCTTTTCCTGTTCAGTTTGTGGTCACGCATTTGCAGTGAAGGGAAACTTAAAAAAACACCTAATTACCCACACTGGTGAAAAACCATTTCCGTGCTCAGTTTGTGGTCAAGCATTTGCGGAGAAGGGAAACTTAAAAAGCCACACAAGAACTCACACTGGTGAAAAGCCTTTTCCCTGTTCAGTTTGTGGTCAAGCATTCGCAGAGCAGGGAAACTTAAAAAAACACCTAACAACCCACACTGGTGAAAAACCATTTCCCTGTTCAGTTTGTGGTCAAGCATTCGCAGAGAAGGGAAACTTAAAAAAACACCTAACAACCCACACTGGTGAAAAACCCTTTTCCTGTTCATTTTGTGGTCAAGCATTCGCAGAGAAGGGAAACCTAAAAAAACACCTAATAACTCACACTGGCGAGAACTTTTACTTGCGCAGTTAATGTTCAAACATTATCGCAGAAGGGATATTTAAAAGAAGGCTTAACAATCGGTGTGGAGAAATGCCCTTTCATGCCCAATTTGTAGTCGAACATTCCGTCACAAGAATAGCTTCAAAATACCTATAATAACCCACATTGGTTCTCTGTGGGAGACATTTATTGAAGGTATCAATAGACCAAAATGACGAAAATCCCAAAAGTGTAATTTTTCCATTACATGTTGATAAAATTAGTCTTCTGTGAATTCGGCTGTGAATGAAAATTAGAGAGAAAAGCACAAGTTAAATGTTTCTTTTGATCTTTTCAGAATTTTCAATTCATTTTGTAAGCTACATCTATTTCATTTTTTTCTCTTGAACTTTACCAGAACTGATTTTGGATTCATTTTGTAGTTCTACAACACTTTTATATTCATACAAACTCATTTGTTTTGCATGTACCACAAATACAACTGGCATTTGGTATATGAAGTCAAATGTGAATTGTTTTTTATTTCAGTGTTGAACAGACAATTTGTAGACTTTACACAATATATTTAGTTATGTAAAAGTATTCATAAAAAAAAGACGGTGAGACTTGTCGATATGATTGTCCATTGTTGTAGTTGCTTCCCGTTTGTTAGCTACCTGATCTCAATGTCTCGTTAACCCATGTCTGTGTATTTATGTCCAGTTTGTTCATTTCTTGCCATAAAAAACACTCGTTCAATATAAATCTTAAAAATATTAAATTTAGGGTGCCCCCTTTTGAGAAAATCACAAAGAAATAACACTCCTCGGTATGGTTCTTTTTACAAAAAATAAAATCAAAACTATACAAAGGTGGGGTCATTGGTGTGGTTTTCATTGATCTCAAAATGTAATTGCCTGGCATCAGCGAGGCAACTTGCAGTCGCCCGGATTTGGTTGCGCTCTGGCGGTGATGCGATGTATCCATTGTGGCGGAGTGCTAACAAATCTTAAAATGTAATTTATTGGGCCTTGCCTGGGAGGGCGCACTTGATGAGAATTAGGCTTTTGTCAAGTCAATGATGACAATAATGCCTATGTCTGATTTTATTTTATTATATTCATTTGACACCAACCACCAGATACTGCAAACTAAACTCTAATTGTAATGTCTTACCAAGCATGATAAATTTGATTGAATCATACTTATCTATAAGAACACAACGCGTCAGGATACAAAATACAAAATCTACTTTGTGGAATAACTTTCTTGGGGTACCACAGGGGTCAGTGATAGGTCTACTGCTTCTCAGGCTTTATATAAATGTGCTGCCAAACTGTTTTCCTTTGATAGTCTTCTGCCAAATGTATGCCAATGTTGCCGTTCTATTTGTCGACATGAAAGATAAAAAAACATGCTGCACAGGATCTCACAGATGCAATACTGGCTTGAAAAAAAAACAACTACATTTGAACATACCTAAGACTGTCTAAACACTGGAAATTGATTGAATGTTTTTATTGTCATATAAACAAAAGAACTGTTAGTGGTGAAAAACATTTTTTCTTTTCAATTTGTTGAAAAAATTCAGTCACTTGAACACTTGAAAAACACAGGTACCGAAAAAGGCGCAAATACCTTTTAAACCATTCAGTAAGAGAACCAATTATTTTGCTCAGTTTGTTGCCAATATTTTCTTACTAGGAGAGGGATTTCTTTTCTCTTGTTTTCATCATTTTTTTTACTTGTCTTGTCCAGTTTTTTTAAACTGGTACGGCCTTTTCTTTTTCGTTAAGAATGTGCTCTCAGTATATGAAACCAGAATGCCATCAAACACTTATTTTTTTTAAATAATGAACAACAAAATAATGAACTAAATATCATGAAATGGGAATGAATTATCCTATTTGATTTTTTTGTCCCTTTTTCACAGAAAATAGTTTTTAGGCCTACCTACTTGTGGTGTTCCTGTTGCACTTGTTTTATTTGCTCTTATATGTGGTGATATAGTGGTAAAACTTGTCAGATGTTTTCCCTCAACAACAAATGTGAGGACTTATGATTGGTCATTGCTCAGTTTTGGGGCTGAGTTTACTATAGGTCAGTTGGAAAATGCAGCATGTCGGTTTTCCGTTTGGACAGAAAGTGAGACTCAACACTTTGCGATTCATTTACGCTCCTTACTGGTGCCGAGTGCAGCGCAATATCCAGAAGGCATTTGTGGGAAAAGTGTTTCACAAAACAAATAAATTAATATGTCCCGCCTCCTTAAATGCCACAAACTGCCTTTTTGGATTTAAAAAATATATATTATCTGATGAGAAAAAAAGGAACCATGACAGTCCAGATGGCTTCCAACGTGACTGGCCTGACAAGGGGATCACCTCCTAAATGTTTTCTACCTGGGACAGTGGCATTGCTATCTTGGGTGCTTTTTAATTCAAGTAACATTCAATTTTGTTGAAAAACCCTTATGCTTGACAAACGCTTACGTTAATTGTCAACTTAACAAGCTCAAAAGTTACTCCACGGCAGTTGGCTCCGAGCTCTGTTGATGATTTGACATTAAACCTCGGCTCCTCACCCAGTCCCTGGCTTCTCAGATGGATCCAAGGACTGTTGAATGTTTGACCCCTCACCCAGTCAACTATTCGCGTGACCACTGATTTGGTGGACTGCAGAACGGACGAAAGGTTTATCAATTGCTCCGTGGTCTCTCAGCATGGCATCGGGACTCGGGCTTTAGATAGATACCTGGAGATAAAGGCACTTGACGGACGTACCTTAGGCAGAGTGGAGCTGCGGATGGACCCAGTTCTACTCATGTTTTGGACTGCCCGGAGGCTACTGTTGTTCTAGGCCCTAGGGCTTCCCTGCTTGAGACGACACAATCCAGTGATCGACTGGGGCGGACCCAAGGTGGTAGCCTGGAGCCTGTCCTGCCACACCAAATGTCTCCAGTCAGCCCACGTACCCACAATGTCCCCTCCGACGCAAGACCCCTCTGACCAAGCAGCAGTGCCTGAGTGCTATCGAGACCTTTCACAGGTCTTTAGCAAGGACCAGGCTTTAGCACTTCCCCCGCATCGCCCGTATGACTGTGCCATTGACTTATTGCCAAGCACTTCTCTTCCCAGGGGCCGGATCTACAACAACTCCAGGCCGGAGCGGGAGGTACTGGAGAGGTACATCTACGATGCGCTAGCACAGGAAAAAATTGCCCTTCCTTCTCCCCCGTCGGGGCTGGCTTCTTCATTGTCGACAGGAATGACGGTTCGCTGCACCCCTTCGTCGACTCCGAGGCCTGAACGAGATCACGGTCAAAAACAGGTACCCTTTACTGCTCATCGATTCGGCCTTTACCCCGCTGCACGGTTCCTGCATTTTTTAAAAGCTAGACCTTCGCAAAGCCTACCATCTTGTCCGGATTCGGGAGAGGGGTGAATGGAAGATGCCCAGATCCACCCCTTTGGAACATTTAAAATATCTAGTGATGCCTTTTGGCCTCTCCAGCGTCCCGGCAGTGTTCCAGTCACTGATTAATAACGTGCTCCGAGATATGCTAAATCAGTTTGTATTCGTCTATCTGGATGATATCTCATTTTTTTTCACATAGCATTGAGGAGCACGATCAGCATGTGCGCAAAGGGTTGCAATGCCTCTTGGAAAACCACCTATACATCAAGGCTGAGAAATGTGAATTACATGTCCCTCAGACCACCTTTCTGGGGTATGTGGTGGCCGACAGGGAGGCCTGGATGGATACCACAAAGGTGGCAGCAGTGACTCAATGGCCCAGGCCGAAGGGAGAAAGGAGCTATAACGCTTTTTGGGGTTTGCAAATTTCTATAGGCGTTTTATCAGGAACTACAGCCGCGTCGCCGCCCCCTCACAGCGCTCACATCCACAAAACTCCCATTCCGTTGGTCAGACACAGCGGAAGCGGCATTCATTGATCTGAAGTCCCGTTTTACCTCTGCTCCCATCCTCTCCCACACAGACCCTGAATTGCAGTTCCAGGTGGCAGTCGACGCCTTGGAGGTGGGGATCGGCTGTCCTCTTCCAACGCAAACAGGTGGATGGGAAGTTGCAACCCTAATCCTTCTTTTCCCATAGGCTGTCTACAGCGGAACGCAACCACGGCATTGGGGACTGGGAACTGCTCGCGGTGAAGATAGCCCTGGAAGATTGGTGGCACCACCTGGAAGGGGCGAGCCAGCCTTTCATGGTTCTAACTGAACATAAAAACCTTGATTACCTCAGGTTGACCCGGAGGCTGAAACCTCGCCAGGCCAGGTGGACCGTGTTTTTAGTAGGTTTAATTTCACACTAAACTATAGCCCAGGTTCCGGGAAGGGGAAGCCGAATGTGTTATCCCACGTTTCCCATTCCCAAACTCGGAAGAGGAGCCCCCAACTATCCTCCCTCCCTCCTGTATTGTGGAGAGTGAGGACGGGGCTGGAGGCCAAAGTATTGGGGGCCCAAGATTTGGAGTCGGACCCAAGGTCGAGGTAGGCATAAGGACCTATATGTTCTGAACCCAATGTATTCCAAGGTGCGAGAATGGGCCCACACCTCCTGCCTGACCAGCCACCCAGCCCGCACACTACTTCATCGGGGGCCTTCCTGAATCCCAGGGTAACACCGGCATACTAACCATAGTCGACCGGTTTTTCCAAGGTTGCCCATTTCATTGCCCTCCAAAAACTACTTTCAACCCAGAAGATGGCCACTCTCCTTACACAGCATGTTTTCCTTCTGCATGGAATCCTGGCCAACATCGTTTCTGACTGGGGTCCATAATTCACTTCGAACGTCTAGTCTGACTTCATGGATGAACACAACTAGCCTCTCCTCACGATATCATCCGCAGTCTTACGATCAGTGTGAGCACACAGATCAGTTGGAGGCAGCTATTTGCTGTGCAACCCATGCCGACCCTACCACCTGGAGCAACCAGCTGCCCTGGATTGAGTATGCCCACAACTCCCACCCTAAATCCTCCTCCAACCTGTCCCCTTTCGAGTGCTCCATAGGCTATCAACCCCCCGTATTTTCTTCCATTGAGGCGGATATTGCCGAGCTTTCCGTCCAGGCACACCTGATCAGATTTGGCCGTATCTGGGAAAAGGCTGGGGCTGCGCTTCAGCACGCTTCCACCCGTGCCCAAAGGCAGGCCAACTGCTGTCGTACCCCCGCAAAAGCCTACGTTGTTGGTCAAAAGGTATACCTGTCCACCCAAGATCTCCCTCTAAGGACAGAGTCCCAGAAGCTGTCCCCTCACTTCATCGGTCCCTACGATATCGAATGGGTAATAAACCCATGCACCGTGCGCCTCAAGTTCCCACTGCCCCTCCACATACACCCCACCTTCTACATTTCCCAAATCAAGCCAGTCACGATGAGCCAGCTGCCTCACCCCCAACTCTCCTCCGCCCCCTCCACTGATGATTGATGGGGGCCAGGCATTTCTTGTTGAACTTCTTCTGGACATTCGCCACCGAGGTCGCGGCCTGCACTATCTGGTAGACTGGGAAGGGTACAGCCCTTCGTCGTGGGCCAATTGGCCCGCGTAGGGGAGGAGGTACTGACAGGTGCAATCAGCCACCAGACCAGACTGGTGGCTGATTGCACCTGTCATTCATGCCCAGCCCCTAATGATTCGAGCACTTCCAGGTGTGACCCATTAGAATCCTTGATTACTTCCGGATGTGGGTATTTAAGTGCCACGAAAGTGGTAGTCAATGTCGGATCGTCTGCGTATGTCCATGCGTAACTTCCTGCGTGACACGCCGGGTCACAGCATACATCGCTATAAGGTAATATTATACCCCATACTCCGGTTCTGTTACGTTTTGGGATATTCAAGCCCTTGTTTTTTTGTAAACCTTGTGTGAGTCATTAAAAGTTAATTGAGGGTGCATTAATTGAGGGTGCGCCTTATAATGCAGTGCGCCTTATAGTCATGAAAATACGGTAATCTAAAGAAAGGAAGATGTTACAGATTACAGTTATGTATAGTGACATCTAGTGGGTCATCACTGTAACATGCTCTCAGTGTGACCCAGAATGCTTTGCACTGTTGTTTGTATTCATTCGAATAAAGACACGATCTGAAAGAATAGTCTTCATTACATTATATGGTTAAAATATGTTATTGTCTTCGGGATATAAATTTTGTTATTTAATCTGTTATTATCGTGTGTTTTATTGATTATGCTATGTCTGTTTTGGGTGGACGAGAGTGTTCATAACTTTATTTTTCAAAATCATGTTTGACAATGACGTCATCGACACTCGCCGTTAGTTCCGATTGATTTGCGCTCTTGTCTCCTGGGTTCGAAGAAGATTCACTGACAATCTCTCCTTGGCCCCATGCGGCAATTCACTAGCAGACGTCAGAGATTCTAGGACGCCCCGCGAATCCGATCAATCGTAGTTCTACTGCGAAGCGTTTTGCCCAAACGGTGTGGGTGCACGCGGAAACGTTGCAGGCTGAATAGCTTAGCTTAGTTTATGATAGCCATCTAACAAAGAGAAGAAACAAGGCGCTTGGGATCGTCACATCGCTTAGCAAGAAAACTTCAAGCCCAGAAATGTCAGGTGAGTTGACTTTTGACTCTCTTGTGCTGCAGATTTATTACAATATTGTTTTGAATTGTGCCTTACAAAGGGCTTTATTGAATTTGATAAATACAACCACATTGATCGGAGCAAACAGGAGAAAGCCAAACACTATGTATTAGAAACATAGATCTTCAAATAAATCGGGTATTACAGCAAAACTCCATATAAAGACACCCAGCCTGCTGAATTCGGCACTTTTCGGCACAACCGTTTTACTATCGATAATACATTTTTTAATTGTAATTGTACATCTTTTTTTCCATTGTTATTCTTGCTGTTTCAAATTCTGCGTATTGTTAATTTGTGTATACAAGGCTCCTTTAAAATTATATAATTAAAATAAATATTAATAAATACAATCAGGTGGTTTAGTGGGAGACTGGTTGGGGCGTCGGCCTCACAATTCTGTGTGGAGTTTGCATGTCCTCCACGGGTTTCTGTGAGTTTTCTCCAGATAATTCCGGATTCCTGCCACATCCCAAACGCATTCATGGTAGGGCTGGATGATCGAAGACTCTAAATTCGTGTTGCACCCTGCATTTTCATCTTGAAACACATGGAGAAATAATCACAACTCTGAGTCTGTTTGTCGGACTGCATTCTGTTGTGAATACGGACAGCTCTGAGCTCTACGACAGTCTGGAGAAGACTTTTGTTCTCCTCCTCCAGTTTTAACAGTCGATTACAGATCTGTGCACAAGCCTCCTCACTCCGAGTCTGCCACCCGTGAAAGTTGCCATTGGCTTTAGATAGTTGTTCTATCTGCCATTCTAGGTGCTGAGACGCCTCCATGCTCCACCTCTGAGCTAAACACAAAGTCAAGTTTTCATCCTCCAGCTCCTCAATGCATTTACAATCTGCATCCCTTCCTTGTTCCATATCGTAGATCCGGGCCTTCAGCAGCAGGCTGTGCTTTTCCAGCTGGTTGATTTCATCTGAGTGTGCCCTCCAGCCTTCCAATTGATCCTTAAACACCTTTTTGGTTTCCTGCAGTATTCTGTTATCCTCTTTCATATCCTCCACTTTGGCCTTGTAAAACTTCATCTTGTGGATTTGCTCCCTGTAGCGTGTCACCTCACTCCCCAACTTGTCAGCTTTGATTGCACGTTCTCTCAGCGCATCCATTTCATCGCGGTAGGCACAGGCTGCACGGGCGTCTACGAGCAGCTTCAAATTCTCCTGCTGGAGCCTCTTTATTTTTTCCTCCATGTATTCCTGCTCGTGTCTGTTGTCCAACATTTCATTCCTCTCTTCTAGCTCTTGTCTAAGTCGTCTGATCTTTGACTTTGAATCGGCAAGTTCCATCATCAGGTGTTGCTGAGTTCCCACCTGCTGTTGTTGTATGCTCCGAGGATTGGCAATGGGCAGAGGACTGGATGTGCCACAACGCATACAAACCACACCTTCCCTTTCCCGAGTTAGCTCTGCTATAATCTATTCTTTTGGTATGGAGTTGATTGACGCAGGAGCAGTCTCATTTGCATTTGACAGTGAACAACACATCTGTAAGGAAGGCAGCGTCAAAGTGGGACATTTCCTTGTTCATGGTTGACACTCCTCCTGCAGGGGCAACTACTAGCCGTTCTAAAGGTGCTTCTCTTAGTGGTCTGACTCTTCGGATTTTACATCCAACTTGGAAATGTTCTCCACCCCCCCAGTGATAACGGTGTGTGCACTGCACATCTCGTCCTCCCTGCCGACCAGCAAAACTCCTCCTTGGGACATAAGCAGGGCGGCTAGTGTTCCAGTGGGGTCCTGGGGGTTTGTTGTAGTATTTTTTATTTTTTTCGCAGAAGGTGGCTGAGGCGCCCCACCTGGTCTTCTAACTGAGGGTGGGAGGTAGGACTGAGGCTAAAACATAGCCTGCTGTAGTGTCTCTTTGATCTGGGCTATTTCTGCACTGATATCTTTAAGAGAAACAACACTTATCTTAAGTTCAGTCAACTCCGCTTGTACCTCGGGGGACACTTTTGGTTTTTCTTTTCCAGGACAATTGGTAGGTCGTAGGTCTTCTGACTGTACCTTGCTAACATGTCTATGCCTGTAGGGCACTGAACTTCTTTTTGTTTCTCCTTTCTGTTTCATTAGCACAGGCTACATTTAACCGCTCTAGTAAAAGCTCATCTGAAGTCTTACAGTCCAGCAAGAGAGGCTGCATATCTACCCGAACACTCACTCGGAAGCCCAGTAAGTATTGTGTGCAGGCACATTCGCTGGACTAAACTTGGGTCATACTGGAGTCCTGATTCTGATTCTTGGGATGCAAACAGTCCCTTCTGCCTAAGACCCAAGACTCATTAAGAAACTTTGAGGAGTCTCTTTGATGTGCTGCACTTCGGAAGCTAACTGCTTTTAGAGGTCGGTAGCATTCCTCTCCTGAAAATGAGCGCCTAGGATGCAGTTGAGTGTGGGAAGAGTAAGGTAAGGTTTTTCTTCCAAGTAATTTCGTAACTGCAAACTGCTCTGATAACTGCATCAATGATTTCCACATCTGGATAACCCCTATTCAGTCCATTTTCAATTTGATGAACAAGGCTGGAGAATGTCAGCTTGTCCCTCATGCCTGGTTCACCTATTTGGCCGGCAATTTTGAAGTCTTTGCGCCAGTATGGGCTTGGCTGGGGCTGGGTAGACACACCCCTTTGAGGGTCCGCATCATCTGGTAGCTGGGGCAAAGTTGTTGGAGTCTCTTCCAATGTTGATCCTTGTTTTTGGTTTTCATCTCTTTTGACTTCATGCTTCATTTCTGATATTTTATATTTCAATTTCAACAACTCAGACATGCCTTCATCCTCTCGATCCTCTAGTTCTTCTCTTCTCGCTTCACAATGTGAGCCACTAATGATAGACACGATTTGCCGTTTAACACTTCTTAATATGTTAAGAAAATCCCATATTTCCAGGAGGTTTTTTCCGTCAGGTTATTCAACATTCCTACCACCTCTTTGTGTAACTGTTCCATCTTGTCGACAATGTAGAAGTTCTGTTGACTGTGCAGGAGTGAACTCTGAACTGGCACGTTTTTACTGTCTCTCTGATCTCACTCCACATATAATGCCAACGGTAATGGCGGCCAAAGGTAGCGTGCTAAATGCTATTCCATTTGCGTGACAACTTCTTTGCTACGACCGTCACAGACGCTCCACATATAATGCTAACGGTAATGGCTGCCGAAGGTAGCGTGCTAAATGCTATTCCATGTGCGTGACCCGAGACTCGCACATTCACGCACACACATCAAAATTAAATAAACATCACTAAACATTATCTTCTTTCTCATACGCTAAGCAGTATATATTGCAAACCACAAAGTCAATCGGCCTCTACAGCAAACAGCATACCTTGAAACACGGATAAATAATCACAGCAGTGATCAATTGATGTCTTCAATAAAACCTTATACTGTAATGATTAATAATCCCCCGTGCCTCCAAGCAATGTCACGTACCGTAAAACCAGGAAAAAGACTTAAATTTCGTAACATTATGACTTTTTTCCTCCCAATATTACTTCAGGCACCTAACATTAGAAGAAGAGCTGTTTTGTGCCCACATGGATTTAACGCCGACAAAAGTTGAAGCCTGGATAACCAAAGAGCTTCAGATTTACTTTTCATAAAAATAAGAATCAAAATGACTTTGAACTTGTAATATTAAGATTTGAATCTTGTCATAGTACAATCTATGATTTCATATTTATATTTTAACCATGTAATAGTGGTATTCTAATCTCTCAATATTGAGTGTTCTCTCTGTTAGGATTGGGTTCAGATTGTTATTTTAGTTTCCTCTGTGTCAACTGATGTACGTTTCCCTACTCTTATTGGTCCCTTCTGTCTTGCTGTTCCTCTCAATCAAATCAAAAGCCTTGATTGTCATCATACACAGTTGCGTATAACAAAATTGGTGGTGTTACTCCTCAGTGTTTTCCAGTACAAAAAAAAAGATAAGTAATATAAAATTTAAAAAGTCCCATCCTGGCAAGGTAAATTCTAAAATATTGCACAATCTAAGATATTGCAGATTGTTATTACACACCCCGAAGTTATTGCACAGAAGGGATTGAGTCGTGCTAACGCAAGTTCAGAGTCCTGAATTGCGTTGGGAAAGACTGTCCTTGAGTTTATTTGTCCGTGCTTTGTGAGACCTGAAGTGTTTGTCAGAGGTTAGCAGCTGAACAGGTTGTGACCAGCGTGGTATGGGTCCCTGAAAATGTTCCCGGCTCTGCTGAGGTAGCGAGGGCTGGCAATGTCATCCAGTGAGGGCAGAGAGAAGCCGATGTTTGTCTGGCGGTGTTGATCACTGTCTGCATGGCCTTTGTCTGCTGCCGTGCTTCCAACATACCACACTGTAGTGCAGAATGCCAGGATGCTCTCCACAGTGGCTATTTAGAAGTTTACAAGAAGCTTAGTGTCCAAGTTGTTCCTCCTGAGTGCCATCAGGAAATGGAGTCGTTTCTGGGCCTTCTTCACCACTGCCGTGGTGTTGGTAGACCAAGAAAATTTGTCTGTGACGTGGACCCCCAGGAATGTGAAGGACTGGACCCTGTCTAGGCATACAGTGGTATCTCAACATACGAACACCCCAACGTCAGAGCAATTCGAGATACAGGTAAAGTTTGAGCAAGTTATTTCTGAATACGAGACAAATTTTGAGATATGATAACGCGAGGTGGTCAAGACATGAGAGGCTGTTTATGATTTTAGCGCACTGTCTTTATTGCCGCATCTATTTTGTGTATAACAGATATCTACGAGCACTTTTTTCAGTGTTTTTTTCCCCTGTCACAAGGCGCGAATGGCGGAGCGATCTAATACGAGGAATAGTAGATATTACTTCTCTTTGGCAAGTGGTCGTGCTTTATCCTATTGTGAAGACATTTGTGTGCATCATTTTCAGAAAATTTTGAAGAGAATACAAAAGGAAACAGCCCATCTATAGTGGAAGTCAGGGTGGAGGCGGGGCAAATAGAGCCAACCCGGAAGAAGAACGGTATCAAACTTTAAAACAAAATTAGCATTACATTTAGTGTAAGGTTAGATTAAAATTATTTTTGATTGTCTGCATCGTAATACAAGTTGATTCAAATTTAATTATGGTATGAAACGAGCGTGTTGCCTTGGAAAAAGCGCCACCGCCCCTCTCCGCTCCTCTCTCTCTGTCTCTCTCTCCCCCTTTCAAATCCGTATAGTTTTAGTATTATTAAACACATTTTAGTAACATTAAACCACTAGTTATCTGTTACTTTGTTAATAGATGGTGAACTGGAAGAAATAAAACTTTTTCCAATCCAATATCCTGTTGAGTAGATAGACAAATTAGTATAGTTCAAATGAATTAGTCAAGAGCCAATACAAAGATAATATTTTTTAATATCAAACACATTATGAATAAGCAGCCATTCTTAAAATTATTTCATTGACAAGACAAAGCAAATTCACAGATGGTGTTTTTATTAAAGCAGTAAAAAACTTGCAAATCATGTATAAAAATTTAAAATACCGTCTGTCCGGTCGGCCGGCCGTCGACGAAACCTATTTCGGCGAAGCGTTCGGTCACGGTTGAGACTGACTGATTTGTCAGTCTTAAAGCGGGCAAAGAAACAGTTCAGTTCCTCTACTAATGAGGCATTTGCGTTAACAGACACAGAGTCCATAGTTCCTATTTCTGCATCCTCACCCTCTTGCTACTGCGACAACGGAATTTCCCGAATACGGGATGAATAAAGTTATCCAATCCAATCAATAGTCATTTTAATTGGTAATTTGCCATATTTCGTGCCACATCTTCTTTAGGTTATTTTCTGTGAAGTGCTCCTCAATTTTCCTTCTATATGCTGCCTTGGCCTTTTTAATGCCTCTCTTCAGGTCCACTCTGGCAGTGCTGTATTCTAACTTGTCCCCTGACCTGCCTGAAGGCGGTGTTACAGCATTTGATGAGTGCGTGTTTCTCACTGGTCATCCAAGGTTTTTGGTTAGGAACAACACATACGGTGTTCCCTCGCTACTTCGCGCTTCAGCTATCGCGGACTCAGAGCTTTGCAGATTTTTTTTCAGGAAAAAAAATATAAAAATGTAAAGATATTAAGTTAGAATTATAAATTACATCATCTTACAAAAGGTGGAAACAAAATATTCAATAAAAATTAGTAATTGCATCAAAGAAATGGTCAATAACTTGGTGAGAGTTCAGGAATCGCATTGATGACGTCATGGCTGTTTACAGGCGCATCTTCACCGCCCAAAAAAGCAATGTTCACAACTCCCAATAACGATGTTTCTTATGTGCAAGAAAACTGCAGCAGATCCTCCATACGGACTACTATGATGTTTTTGCTTGGTGGTGCTTTTGTGCACGTGTTACACGTTTCTTTAAGCATTTTTGAAGGGGCACCCTTCGCGGAAATGCACTTATTGCGGGGGGTCCCGGTCCCCATTAACCGCGATAAGCGAGGGAACACTGTATACGTTTATTAACAGTGACATTGTCCGTACAGTTTTTGATGTATGAAAGTAGTGTCTGTTGTTGGGTCTGAAGTTACAGATCCCCATACTTACCAACCGTGCACAAAGGAAAAACAAGGCATGAGACTGTGTTATATTTTAAAGCAACCGCGCGGCTGGGGAAGGTTGGAGGCGCGAGTCCATTATGGACACGCACTCGGCTCTGCGGACCTTCTCCTCTTCCCAAGTCCCAAGTCGCGCTTTTATTAAGTTTCAGCAATGATGTCATGGAAACGGTACAACAGTCACTGAGACATGTTAAAGACATCATTATGATTATTGACAGGTTGTTCTTTGTTATAGGGAACTTGGATGTCACGAATCCTTGCATAAAATCTTTCAATCCATGTCACGGTTAGATGTCAGAGGGACCTTCACTCAATATTACAATCATCAGTGTCACCACCATCATAGGTGTCACTAAGTGTCACTGTTTGGCTGCGGATTTGTCATAGAGCCAACAAGAAATATGTATGTCCTTTGAAATGCACTTGTTATTGTTTTACCCAACTTTACATTCCCTCCTGTAGTGAATTTAAAAGGACATCAGACTAAAACAATTAAACCTTCTCAGTATTACATCACTAGTAGATTTACAACATTAGAACCATTCTCAGGAATTGGCGAGAACCTCTTGGACTGAGAATGGAACTTAAATTGAAGTTAGGAAAGTAGCAATGTTCTCCAACTATGGCACACACCATCTTTTGCTGTTATCAAATCTAGGACCATCCGGTCTTGCAACTCCATTTCTCTAAGGGCTCTTGATTCATCTGCTATACCTTGTAGGGCTTTGACAGTTTGGTTAATGAACACTCATGTAACACTTCAATGTCCAAGTTGGGAAATTAGTGACAATGATTTTCTGGGGGGGTGGACCACAACTTATGGTCACCAGGCACTGCCCCAAATTGAATCACGTGATTTGACTTGCACCGACTTTGATCTTATATATTTTATCACCATTTGCATCCAACACTTCAACTTCTACAGTGAAAGGCTGTGAACAATATTCGCTAAACATAGTAACCATGTCCAGCAAAATCTTTGCCTTAGTCAAGTCTGTGGCTGTGCAGAGTAATTTTTGAGTGATCTTCATTGATGATGGGAGGCATTGACAGAACAACACCATTGCTATCATAAATAACAGGGTGCAAAGGCTTGTCTTCAATAATATGGAGGAAATGTTTCAGGTGGATGTCAGTCTTGTACAGGCTCATGAGTTGGGTGGCTGTGTATTCTTTGAGCTGGTTTAGGGGCTTGAAGAGGATGTCTCCTGGTGGTTTAGCTGTATACGTGAAAGGACCTGAGATGGTGTCTAGGTCATGAGTCCCTATCGCCACCAGACTCCTCTTTCTGCAGATGTTTTGATGCAGTTTGTCCTGAGCTCGATGAAGCTATCGTAGCGTTCCTGCGTGAATGTGATGTTCCTTAAAACTGCTGCCACAGCATAGGGCCGTACAGCTGCTGTCTCCTTGGTGATAATCAGCTTCTGAACCTCCCCACTAATCGGGCTGACCCGTTTGTACCGAGGGGCCTCCAACTTATTCTTGAAGACCTGCAGTCCACGGACCAAACCTTCCAAACAGAGAAGGTCATCGCGGTTTGCTGGTACATCGATCTTGTAAAGGACAACATCTGACGCTCCCGCTGCCTTTACATCTCCTTGCTCACGGCTGATTATCTCCTTCTCAGAGGTAATTTCATCCAGCTCCAGTCGAAATTCATAACATAGTTCGTCAAACTCCTCATCAGTATAGGTTTTCCCCAACGCTTTAGAGAGATCTCTTTTTACGCCAACAGTCCGCATGCTTTCTACTATCCTTCCTCTCTTCAGCCACGGTGAAAAGGACCCAACCAGACGCCTGTAGCTGCCTGCAGAGGTGCCTGACTACAGAGGCGCGCACATATTTTCTTGGTTCTTCGACCTCACTTTCCTCTGTGACAGCAGCACGGCATAGTCTCATTTTTCAACTCGAATCTCTGGTGGCGGGGCATTCAGCCACACCCAGGCTGCCACTGATAGTACAGTCACAGTGATGAGGGTGGCAGGGGATTTCATTTTGGCTTCTGTGTGATGGTGTAAAAACTATGAGAGGTCAAGGTTAGGTGGGCGGTGCTCATGGTAGGTGAGCAGACGTCAGATGATTTTTTCACGGACAAGGGTTTTGGAACCGTCCGACTTCCAGTCTACTCAGTCACCGATGTCTCGAACTACTTGGACTTGGGATTGGTGAATCCACGTCGACCTCTCAGCAATCTATTACTGCAGTGGGGGTGGTGAGTTGGACCACGAAGGGGCCTTCCCAACATGGCGTGGACCAGGATTTCCTTTTTGTGACTCAAATCAGGATCTGGTCACCAGACTTCACCACCTCCTGCAGTGTAGACACAAGGATCACGGCAGCTTACATGTTCTTTGGACAAGTTTATCGGTTTCTTGGTTTTATCGTACCATTTGTTCGCTCCTCAAGTCCCACGCTCTTTTGGACGGTGCACTTGTTGTTGTTGTTGTTGTTGTTGTTGTTAGGCCACCCTGGCGTCTAAGGGTTACCCTCAGCTGCGCTAGAGCTGGCCCTGGAACGCGGATTAGTTCTTCCGGGGGGTAGCCGTTGGTGGTATTTGTTGCATTCGAAGGCGGCGACAGGCGGCCGCTCAGGAGACACCTCGTGAAGATTCCAACTTTGTCTCCCTGTTGCACTTGTTTGGGCCTGAGGTCATCTTGCACATTGTCTGTAACAAATTAAACAGTTCCTACAAAAATTTTAAAGTAGGTATTTAGACCTATGGGACATGGAACACACGTGCCATGTACATCCTCCCTCCTGTTGAGACATGGCTTCTTCCATGGCTCAATTTTGGAATAAATTCTTTGGTAGGGACGGTAGGCCTTTAGCTGTAAATAGGCCGTCTGTGGATTGTTCTGCTTCTTCATGTGTCCATGCATCTTTTCTTTCTGTGGTGCAATGTTTTCAAATCAATTAACAGTCTTCAGATTGACTCAGTTTTTGTTGTTGGGTATGCTGTTTGGTAAGTGTTCTCTGCTGCTGCTTTAGCTGCTGTATTCTGTCGTTGTCTTCAGCGTGTGCTCAACATTCGCTTAACATTTGCTTACCGCTATGTGGTTGGGCTTAAAACCCCAATGAACAGAAATCACAACAATCTTACTTATTTTATAACTACAGTTTCAGAAAATTTAAAATCCTTCAGTCAAAATCAAATATTCTAGCTGGTATTCTATTTTGATCACTGCTTCCTTGTTAAGATCAATAATTATTTTTGTTGTTTCCTTTCCTGCAATTTCACAAATTAACTAATCATACCGAAAATCGAAAGAATACAAAAAGCAAATCAGGCTGCTCTCTCCTCAGGAAAACAGCTTTTCCGTTCTCTGCAACAGGTACATTCAAATCAATTAGTATCTAGAAACAAATACACACAAGTATGATTCTGAGTAGAATTGAACCCACTAAATTGTAACCACCCCTTGTTTGTTAGGGTCAATAATTTTAGCGTAATTGAGTCATTTAGAGCAAGTAAAACTCATTACTTATAAAATGCATACTAATCAAGTCCAAATGCATGCAATAATGTGCATCGTGTTGCATATTATACTCAGTCGTGTTGCATATTATACTCAGTTGTTTGAAATTGAAAATATCCCAATTTAGTGGTCTTTTTATCAAATGTCACATTCCATTGTCTTTGAAGTTTGCCTAGCATCTATAAAACTTTCTTGATCAACATTTTTCAATAGTCAGGCATAAAATTAAAATCTAGTAACATTTCTACCCATTCTCTTTCTAATTGTTCACATTAACTATCTGTAAGACGGTTTGGTCTCAATTGAAACGCTTTCGCTCTTTTTATGGAGACAATAAAATCAATATCAAAAGTTCCTAATCAATATCAAAAGTTCCTAATGGCTTACGGTATTTCTGCCAAGGCAATAATCTTTCCGATCCAGATTGGAGTGCTTGCCACTACGTCTGATCACGTCAAAAAGTTTCTTACTTATCTCCTCAAACGTTTCCACTGAAAGAACCTCCTTACAGTGTAAAGGTGGATCTGCATCCTCCTTTTCAGCTATTTTCATTTCTGCTGGTTGGTCAGCAAAACTTGGTACAGATGTTCTCATTTGGGTTGCTCGTGCGTCTTTTCCATGTTTCTTGTTGAGAAGCACAGTCTCCATCTGCTAACTCAAAATTAGTGCGTTTCTTTCAAGTTTTTTCTTTTATGCAGATAGCCAGATTAGACTCATCATGTAGCTCCAATCGTGTAGTGAATGATGGCGGTTTGTCTATAGTCTACTAAATAAGATTTCCATATTTTGTCGTCCGGGTGACCTCGTCCTGTGGGCGCAATTATTTCATAATGAAATATGGAACCTTTAATCAATCCCGTCATTTAGTCAGTTAACACATTATTACTATAAATCAACAGTACTTTGGATTTTCATATGATGCACTGTTTTTGGTTTTTCATTTCAGTGCCAAAATTTTGCATTGCAGATTTGTTCTGTCAAGTCAATGCATTATCAGCCAAAAAAATTCTGTGGACTAAACAATTTTCCATAATTTTTCATCACCATCCAAAAAGGCTTATTGGCGATTTCAGAAATTGCTTCCAAATTTCTAAATACTTTTCCACATTGATATGTAACCGATCGATTATATCTAAATTATTTATTGTATCCTAATAATTTGGAAAAAATGCAATTTTTGCATTGTCTTTCTGTTTGATATCCTTAATATTGTTGATTTTCTCTGCTTCTAAATCCTTATCTCTTAAATAATTATGGTATATTATTATAATAACTTGTATATAATTACATCTTATTTATCCGTCTAAGTTTATCTTTCACCGTTTAAACTCCTATTTTGCGCGGCAATCATCAAGATTTATGAACGTTTCACAGCGTTCTTGTATATATGTATGTATATATTGATATTTATATCTATTCATATGAAGATTACTTGCATGCTTTTCGCAGTGACTGGCCATTTTTTTTCCTTTTTTCGTTTTTCTACTCCGGAGCGGGCGGCGGCTACGCCTTTCCCTTCACTCACACAGAGACGCACGCACACACAGACAGACAGGGACACGTACACACACACGGACACGCGCAGAGACACGGGTCCCGGTCCCCATTAACCGCGATAAGCGAGGGAACACTGTATACGTTCATTAACAGTGACATTGTCCGTACAGTTTTTGATGTATGAAAGTAGTGTCTGTGTAGTCCTGGAGGTTGTGGTGTTCAAGAAGTTCCCAAATGGTGTGAAAAAAACAGTGTTGCAGCTGACAAAGGGTAGTCGTGGCCTTGTTAGCCTCCGGAGTGGGGTGTATGAGGGGGTGAGGGACAGGTATAGCTAGTTGGATCCAGGAAGGTGAGGGAAGGGTGTGGTTCCATAAGCATGTTTGATGTTAGCTTAAACATGGTCTAGAGCAGGGGTGGCCAACCCGCGGCTCGCGAGCCGCAGGCGGCTCTTTGCCCGGTTTCATGCGGCTCTTACGTCCATATCAAAGTTTGTATTTGTGTTTTATTTTTATTTGCGTGTGCGCTTCGCTTGAGTTCAATACGGTATTTTCGTCCAATGCGCATGTGCTCGGGATGAAAATACCTCAAAGTATCCCAGTAGGAGCAAGGTCATTTAAGTAAACGTTTTTAACTGAGTGGGAGAGCTCCCGTGAACCAGAAGCGACAATGAACGGCGTCGCGCACACAAAAAGTATCCCATAGATCGAGCGTCGGCTGAAGCCACACCCCCTGCGAGGCAGACCAAGGCGAGAGTGCTCAGCCGGGAGCAGCCAATAGGAGAGTGAGGCGTACACCACGTGGTGGGCGCGCTACTTAAAAGCCATTCATAATAAATGACAGCTCACAAGAAGCAAATGTTGCGCAAAAATAGGCTCTGATTTTATGCCAGAAGTCCCACTAAGTAACATGCATAGCAAAAGAAAAACGCTATTGTAAATTATTATATTTTTGTTTGTGGACTTGGTTGAACTGAGAGTTTGTCTGTGTGAGACAGTGCACACAATGTTCATTGTTGATAATGACTGGCCTGTGCTGTTAGTGCTGTAGGAGTCAATTTATGTCATTACTATGCTGGTGTGTGACATTTACAATAAATCTGGCTGAGCAAAGGTATGTGTATGATGTGGCTCTTTGCGGTAACACAGTAAAAAATGTGGCTCTTTGCGGTACCACAGTAAAAAATGTGGCTCTTTGCGGTACCACAGTAAAAAATGTGGCTCTTGGTCTCTGACTGGTTGGCCACCCCTGGTCTAGAGTTTTATCTCCTCTGGTGTGTACTGGATGAACTTAGGCAGAACAGTCTTAAAACATACTCTGTTGAACTCAACGGCGACAATAAAGACTCCAACACATTCTGTTGTTTGGTGATACCGGTGTAACGTGCGGGTAGCTAGCGATTCTGCGGCATCGGGGGTTTGCAGGAGTAGCCACGTTTCCGTGATGAGAATAATGTGACCTCAAGCAATTTGAATGACCTCTTCCTGTAGTCGATGACAAAAGATATTACAAAACGGTCCTGGAAGAGAATTACTAAAGCAGCAAATCATTTTGGGGACATGAGTTAACAAATGAAGAAAACAGATTTACTCCCTGTCTTTCAGATATCAGTCATGGTCCTGAGTGCCAGAAGTCTACTCCGATGGTAGAAAAAGAAAATGAAGAATTTGCACACATTAAACATGAACAAGAGGAGCATTTCATTAATGTTGGGAAACTCCACATTGAGGAGGAGCAGCATCTGCTCTTTAAGGAGGAGGATGATCCTCCTTATGTTGAAGAGGAAGATGTGGACATACAAAAGGGGAATTTAGAGTCCTTGAATGAATATGCAGGTCCGGCTGAGGCCAGTAGAAGGGTGGAGCGTCCGAGTGGCAGTAGCTCAAAAACAAGTTTCCAGGCAGGCTACTTCATGGCTCCACCACCGGATAGCCACGACAGCACATCACACTTGCAATTTTGTGAGTATCAAGTCACTAACAACGAGAAGAGGTCAAGGGTGAATAACTTCAATAATACTATTTAAATTATTGCGAGGGAGGGAGGGGGAGATGGGTGGAGGGAGGTAGCGAGCGAGTGAGGGAGGAAGGGAGGGGGAGGGCATTCGAGGGAGCGGGAGAGCAAGGGAGGAGGCGAGCGAGGGGGATGGGAGCGAGAGAGGGAGGGGGGGAGCAAGAGAGAGAGCGAGAGAGGGGGGAAAGGCATGGGGGGGGCGAGCTGGCGAGGGGGCGAGGGAGGGAGTGGGCGAAGGGGGCGAGGGAGAGCTGGCGAGGGAGAGCTAGCGACGGAGAGCGCGAGCGAGGGAGCCCTCGATCGCTCGTGCCCTCCCTCGTTCGCTAACATGATCTTTGGGTTCCTAGGGCATCACCTTTTGGAGATGAATTTGTGCACATTTTTTTTTGTGTAATATTTGGAGAAAAGTCAAAACTATACGATCAAAAACATTACATTACTATGAGCGTGCACATTAAATTAAATGTGCACACACACTGTTTCAGCCAATGTAACCTCGCAGGCAGGCAGCCTGGTGGATAGACTGTCCTTAAAATCTAATATTGATCTTCTTTTTTTGCAGGTTTCGCCAAATATCTTACTCCTGAGTGGCAGGTGCCAGCGTCTGTAGTCGTTAAAGAGGAATTGGAGCTCCCCCAAATCACCCCGGAGGAGCCAGGGCCCTCTCAACTGCAAGAGAAAAAAGAACATTTTGCAATCAAAAAAGAGGAAGATGTCAACAGGTCGATTGGTGAGCCTTTGAAGAGTCAATATGATCTGACTGAGGCCAGCAGAATGGCTGAGCCTCTGAACAGCTCAGTAGAACAATGGCGAGCTGATGATTTAATTGCTCCTCTATCAGATACCGATGATGTGTCACACTCCCCTTACGATGATGATGAGGAAGATCACAATAAAGTTGGCAGAGATGACAAACTCTGGAATTGCTCTCATTGTGGGAAAACCTTTGGTAAAAAGTGTACTTTTAAAATACACACAAGAACCCACACTGGTGAAAAACCTTTTTCCTGCTCATTGTGTGGTAAAGTTTTCTCTCTAAAGCAGAGCTTAAAAATTCACACCAGAAACCACACTGGGGAAAAGCCCTTTTGCTGCCTAGTGTGTGGTAAAGTTTTCTCTCTAAAGCACATCTTAAAAATCCACACTAGAACCCACACTGGTGAAAAACCATTTTCCTGCTCATTGTGTGGTAAAGTTTTCTCTCTTAAGCAAAGCTTAACGAATCACACCCGAATCCACACTGGTGAAAAACCTTTCTCCTGCTCAGTTTGTGATCAAACATTCACAAGGAAGGGAAGCCTAAAAAGGCACACAAGAACCCACACTGGCGAAAACCCTTTTTCCTGCTCAGTTTGTGGGCAAGCTTTCTCTACCAAGGAATACTTAAAAAATCACACAAGAACCCACACTGGTGAAAAACCTTTTTCCTGTTCAGTTTGTGGTCAAACATTCACACAGAAGGGATCCTTAAATGTTCACTTGAGAACCCACACTGGTGATAAACCTTTTTTATGCTCAGTTTGTGGTCAAACATTCACAACGAAGGTGCGTCTAAACAGTCACGCAAGAACACACACTGGTGAGAAGCCATTTTCCTGTTCAGTTTGTAGCCAAAGATTCACACGTGTGGTCCACTTAAAAAATCACTTAAGAACCCACACTGGTGAGAAACCTTTTTCCTGCTCAGTTTGTGGCCAAAGGTTCAGCCAGAATAAGAAACTTAAGAGACACGTGTGTGTTGTTGTGGGAAGTGGTGGACAATAACATCAGTTTATGCACGCAGGACAAATTGAAAAGTGGACTTCAAATCCTGTTGATCTTGATGTGATCTGACAACGCACAGTTGTCAAAAGTACTGGCTCTCAAGATTTGACTCACCTCTGAAGTTACAGGCCTATTTTATTTTTTTCTCTTCTTTTTTTTTACTGTTATAGATATTAAACAAAAGTAATGATTATATATTGTCAACTGACATGTAGGGCAGTCCGGTGGCTTAACTGGTTAGCACGTCGACCCCATAGCGTTGGTTTTCAAATTCAGGCCAGTCTACCTGTGCGTAGTTTGCATATTCTCTCTGGGCCTGCATGGGTTTTCTCTGGGTAATTTAGTTTCCTCCAACATTCCAAAAACATGCTTAATGAGCCGACTGAACACTGAATTGCTAATGTATGAGTGTGAGAGTGAATGGTTGGTTGTCTCCTCATGCCCTGCCATCTGCAGACCACCGGTTCAGGGTGTCCCCCGTGTATGGCCCAAAGTCAGCTGGGATAGGCTTCAGCACCCCCCGTGACCCTAGTGAGGATAAATTGGTTCAGAAAATGAATGAATGAACTTGTGCGTACTTTAAATTATCGCTTGTTCTTTCGCCAGTAAAAAGTGACTTCACCTGAAGCGGAGCTTGCATGGGGTATGTCAAGGAACTGGAGTGTAAATAGGATATATATAACCAAAACACAGTAACACTTTTATTGTACAGATTTTTAAGTTTTACCGCTAGAATTTGTAAGTTTTACTGCTTCAATAAAAACACCATCTGTTAATTTGCTTTGTCTTCTTTTTGATAAATTAATTTTACTTATTGCATTTTATTTTAATGTCAAAATTCCGGGGTAAACGTATACTAAGACTTTTATTTGTTTGAAAAAAATGATCATTTAAAGTATTTACACTTTGCAAGTTCTCCCAGAGAGAATGAAGGTTCATGACAGTCAATGGCAATAGTTGACATGTTAAATGAGTGATCTTATGAAGGTTAATTGGACGCTTATAACAGTCAATGGCAGCAGCCATGTGTTAAATTAGTGCTGTAATTGATATTTTGGTATTAGATATTTAGATATTAAACTCACTCTCTCATGATAATAATTTTGAGAGCGAGAGAGAGAGAGAGCGAGCGTAAGAGAGAGAGCGAGTGAGAGACAGAGTGCGAGCGAGAGAGAGAGAGAGTGCGAGCGAGAGAGAGTGCGAGCGAGAGAGAGAGCCTGTGCGAGAGACAACGCGTGCGAGAGACAACGCGGGCGAGAGAGTGATTGCGAGAGAGAGAGAGAGAGAGAGAGAGAGCGATTGCAAGAGAGAAAGAGAGTGCAAGAGAGACAGAGAGCGAGTGCTCGAGAGAGAGCGAGCGTGAGAGAAAGAGAGCGAGCGTGCGAGAGAGAGAGCGAGCGTGCGAGAGAGAGAGAGAGAGCGTGCGAGAGAGAGAGAGTGTGCGAGAGAGAGAGAGCGCGCAAGAGAGAGCGAGCGTGCGAGAGAGAGAGCGAGCGTGCGAGAGAGAGCGAGCGTGCGAGAGAGAGCGAGCGTGCGAGAGAGCGAGCGTGCGAGAGAGAGCGAGCGTGTGAGAGAGAGCGAGCGTGCGAGAGAGCGAGCGTGCGAGAGAGAGAGCGTGTGAGAGAGAGCAAGCGTGTGAGAGAGAGCGAGCGTGCGAGAGCGAGCGTGCGAGAGCGAGCGTGCGAGAGCGAGCGTGCGAGAGCGAGCGTGCGAGAGAGAGCGTGCGAGAGAGAGAGAGCGAGCGTGCGAGAGCGAGCGTGCAAGAGAGAGAGAGCGAGCGTGCGAGAGAGAGCGAGCGCGCGAGAGAGAGCGAGCGTGCGAGAGAGAGCGAGCGTGCGAGAGAGAGCGAGCGTGCGAGAGAGCGCGAGCGAGTGAGAGAGAGCGAGTGCGAGAGAGAGAGCGAGTGTGTGAGAGAGAGCGAGTGTGCGAGAGAGAGCGAGTGTGCGAGAGAGAGCGAGTGTGCGAGAGAGAGCGAGTGTGCGAGAGAGAGCGAGCGTGCGAGAGAGAGCGAGCGTGCGAGAGAGAGCGAGCGTGCGAGAGAGAGCGAGCGTGCGAGAGAGCGCGAGTGCGAGAGAGAGAGCGAGTGTGTGAGAGAGAGCGAGTGTGCGAGAGAGAGCGAGTGTGCGAGAGAGAGCGAGTGTGCGAGAGAGAGCGAGTGTGCGAGAGAGAGCGAGTGTGCGAGAGAGAGCGAGTGCGAGAGAGAGCGAGAGCGATGGCGAGAGAGCGATGGCGAGAGAGCGATGGCGAGAGAGCGATGGCGAGAGAGCGATGGCGAGAGAGCGATGGCGAGAGAGAGAGCGATGGCGAGAGAGCGATGGCGAGAGAGCGATGGCGAGAGAGCGATGGCGAGAGAGAGAGCGATGGCGAGAGAGAGAGCGATGGCGAGAGAGCGATGGCGAGAGAGCGATGGCGAGAGAGCGATGGCGAGAGAGCGATGGCGAGAGAGCGATGGCGAGAGAGCGATGGCGAGAGAGCGATGGCGAGAGAGCGATGGCGAGAGAGCGATGGCGAGAGAGCGATGGCGAGAGAGCGATGGCGAGAGAGCGATGGCGAGAGAGCGATGGCGAGAGAGCGATGGCGAGAGAGCGATGGCGAGAGAGCGATGGCGAGAGAGCGATGGCGAGAGACCGATGGCGAGAGAGCGATGGCGAGAGAGCGATGGCGAGAGAGCGATGGCGAGAGAGCGATGGCGAGAGAGCGATGGCGAGAGAGCGATGGCGAGAGAGCGATGGCGAGAGAGCGATGGCGAGAGAGCGATGGCGAGAGAGCGATGGCGAGAGAGCGATGGCGAGAGAGCGATGGCGAGAGAGTGCGAGAGAGCGAGTGTGAGAGAGAGCGAGTGTGAGAGAGAGCGACATGATGAGAGAGCACATGATGAGAGCACATGATGTGTACTTAAGAGAAGAGCTACCCCTATAGGCCTCTGTTACCACAATAAAAACAATAATTAAATTAGAGAAGTCCACCTATCAGGCATCTCCTAATTACAATTTTCAATGTTTAACAATGGGCCCACAAATTGTCACCAATATGCCATAATATTGTAAATTTTCCCATCCTTTTCTTTAACCAGCCAACCTCCTATGTTAAAGTATTTTTGAACAATCCAAACATTTAAAAACATTATTAATATTCTCTTCTCCTCCAAAAGCTAATTTTCTTTAATTAGGAGCCCTACGAAATTCACAACTTGGTCAAAAATTGCTATAAAGCTCCATTCCCAACTCCAAAGCTTTTACCAAATCAACATTTTACTAAACAGATTTTCTATCACCTTAATATACATTTCTGTTTAAAACCCGAAAAATGAATGTGAAAGCATTCGCATAACCCTGCATTTCTTGCAGACCGTGTTTTGCTCTTATTATGAAATGCTTTAGCCGCTACCTGTGACCTTGACGCTCGCTGCGAAAGCAGCATTCTTATCTTTTTGTTTTGTTTTTTATTCATCCCCATCGAGGTCCCAAATGAATTGAAATGTCGTCTTTTTTTCTTTTTTTCCCCTGTGAATAACACATTTTAGAGAAGACTATCATTATTAAGCTAAATTATTTTCCTCATCTGATATCCAACTATATCACAATATTTTGCCAAGACTCCATAATCAAAAATATGCTGCAAGCACAACCATATCATAGCAAATGCCGTTTTTCCCCTAAAGCTGGCTTCAGCACCCCTAAGGCCAATTATTGTAATGTCTTTACGGAAGGGGCCCAAAAAATATTTTAGTCGCTTGTACGGCCGCGCGCATATTGAATGCCTTACACCGTCAAATCAGCCGCCCCACGGCCCACATATTACATTACAATATAATCAGCAGCCGCAGCAACAGAGCGCTTTCCCCGTAGTCGATACATTATTTGACTTTTAGTCTAGAGTATGATAAAAAAAAAACGCAGGTTCAAACCCTGCGTAACATTTAATTAGCCGTTTTGTAAATATCCTTTCGTCTTTTAAACACCATCTTCCCGCTAGCGGACGGGATCTAAACCAGGCTACGTTGCAATAAGCCTTTTCATTCCAGTAAATTGACAGTGCATTTATGTACTATTCACAAAGTACATCAAACACTTAGATTTAACCATTCCAATTGCTGTTTTATGACTTACAGCATCACCAAAATTCCAATTGAATCCCATTCACACAAAAAATGTGATCCCGGAATAACCAAATCAAATGCCAGTGTTTCCATTAAATCCAGCTCAACATCCTAATCAACATCCTCATCCCCATATTAAAAATTCTCATTCAAATAATTTTAAGCTGGTATCCCTTGTTTTTAGAGACCCATTTGTCCAGGCAATCACGAAACGTCCCAATTTTCCACAAACCCAGCCTTTTGGAAAATTTGATGTTGTTTAACCTCCTCATTTATTTTCTCCCAATCTCTCCTACGCTCCCTCCACCTATCTCGGTAAATATTCTCCCTGTCAGCCGAGGAGGCCCCCGCTACGGACTCGTCTTATCCTTCTGTGGAACAAGCCGTCTCGCTTCTATCTCCATTCATATATTATACATATATTACCTCGATGAATTAGTGTGTTTATTATCCTGCAGGTCTATTATTTCATGCATTAAGATGGCCAGCAAACCCATATTTGTTTATCTATAAAGTTAGGTATTTAACCATTGTAGCACTTTGATTTTCAACAAATTTCCAAAATCTACACAGCAGACTTTGCTTCGGATCGTCAACTCTAGCCGTCTTATTATCTGAGGTTCCCATTTTGAAGGGAGTTGGTGCACAATCAGCTAGCAACCTTTCCTTTTTTTCCCGTATATTATCACTACACACAAACAGACACAAGTATACTCCCTGGTACACTTATCGGAGTTTAAGTACCTTTCCGGACAGTACAGGACACCGAAGCCCTTAGTTTTATAGATTGCTCAGTCTCTTTACCTTCCAGAGACTAGTATCACACAGGATTTACTGTCACTTTTTCCCCCAAAATGGACCTTCACATGCAATGTCCCTTCTCGCATTTGGCAATCGTCAACAAATTCAAACATTCATGTGGCTTATCAGAGATGGCCTCAGATGTCTCCCCCGGCAGGAAGGTCGTCAACCGTTGTGAATCCAGGCGCTCCGCCGAGAATCCTGCCTGTAAAAGGGTTTTAAATGCCGTGGCCACGGTCTTCCCAGACGTCGACCAAGCGCCTGGAATTCCTTTCGGTGTGTTGACCCCAGGCTTCGAAGGACCAAAATGATAGATTCATCAATAAGTACTCCCAAGTTCAACTTTCAATAATTGAGGCATCTGAGATCATATCTATTTATTCATGCAAGAAGAGAATCCGTCCACACGCGCCTCCGGTCAGATGATTCTGAAGACCCCGGTGTTCCTTTTGCGAATATCTTCATAAGATTTAAACAACATGCATAACAGAAATCTAAACATTATTCAGAGTCAAAACTATTGTAGGTCTGTTGAATCTCCCCCAGAGAAAATTGATGCGAACCACCTTCAGAAGCCATGCTTCCCAAAACAAATCCACAGTTTCCAAGAGCTTGTTGTTGACGCATAGTCTCGAGAAGTCCAGGTGTGAAGTAGAAGTGACCTCCAGAAGTGTTTTGGTTAACTTTGGAGCAAGCATTTCTTTTGCTATAGATGTATTAAAACGCCTTAGTATTAATGTCACCTTTATAATAATAATGAACCTAACATTCCTAATAAGCAAAGCATTCATATATTTTAATAATTAATATACAAAATAAGGTAAAGCGTTCTTCATTGCAAGCTCATGTATAAAATGATTACTATATTACAAGCAAATATATAATAATGATAAACCTTACAGTAAGTGAATAGAAAAGATTTTGGTAAGCGCATAGAAAAGATTTTGGTAAGCGCATAGAAAAGATTTGTTAACTAAATAGAAAAGATTTTGGTAAGGGAATAGAAAAGTTTTGTAAGCATGAAAAAAGATTAGAGACAGAGATAGATTGTGACAGACACACAGAAAGAGAGAGAGTGTTACGACTCCCCCTGGGGTATGATATACCAGGGAGTCGCAACTATCACAGCAGACAGGTTCGGTCAAAGATGAGTTCGGACACACATTGCAAGTAGCCTTCAGTTATTTTTATTTACAATAAAGTTAATAAAACAGACTACGGGATAACATAGGGGAAGCACGAGATATTAAAGTGGCACCCTCAAATAAACGGTAAAAAAAACCCTCCCAGACAGGTGTTCAAATGAACACCCACAAAATACAGGAAATAAGACCGAAGGATGCCACTGTTAAACTGATGTAAAATAATCTAGACAGGGGAATAACTGTGTCTAAATGCACAAACTATATGTATACCCATGGGGTCTAAACTTATCTCAAGTCCCCCTATGCAACCCAAAATCATTAACAACACATACAAAATATAACAGGGAGTAACATACTCACAAGCCTGCAACTCAGCAAGGCATCAAGGACAAGGGCAAAGGCCAGGGCAAGGGCAAGGGCGAACTGACAACTGAAAAGGCTTTAAATAAGGGCAGGAGGGATGATTGGGGAATTAATTACAGCTTTGTTGGCCTGGGCAGGGCTCTGTCACAGGGGTGGAGCCAGAGCTGCAGATAAGCACACACCTCCTACATAGTGTGTGTCCAGGCTGCCAGCCGTAACAGAGAGGCAGAGAGAGTGAGTGACAGAGAGAGATTGGAAAAAATAAAGACAGTGCACGATATGGAATTCCAAAGAATTATTGATTTATAGTGATAGTGGCACCCAAATTTTATGGCTGGTTTAAATAAAAATAATTGACTTAGGATAGGCATAATTTCCCTGGTTTGTCCTGAGTGGGTGAAATATGCTTTGGCGTGGGTCATATTAATAACTATTAGAATATTAATGATATTATGGAATGCATAAGCATCAAACAATTGATGTCATCCAAATTACGTTGACCTATTTCCTTTGGGACTGATTATTGCTGATCGGTCAGCAAATTTGCAGACTACTGATTATGAGTGTGCGTGAATGGTTGTCTGTCTTCTTGTGTTTTTGATTGGCTGACCAACAAGATATAATCAATTGATCAGATATCAAGGGGGAAAAGGATTTGGAAATTTGCAATCGTTTTCTGAAATCGCCAATAAGCCCTTTATAAGGGATGGTGGTGACAAATTATTGGAAAAATATTTCGTCAAATGACATTTTTTTAATGAAAATGCAGCAGCTCCAAATGTCAAACTTGATGTGGAGGAACAAATAATCTGCTCTGCGAAATTGCATTTTGATTGAATTAAAAAAGAAAAACAAAAAAAGAAAAATCTTTAAGTAAATGCATTGAATTTGGGTTATCAGAAAGAGACTGTTCTTCTCAACAGGAAACAGACCAACGGTGGTGCCAGGTGGTGACTTAAAGTGGGAACGTCCATACTAAGCGTTGCTGACCAACCAACAGACGTGAAAATAGCCGAGAGGGGGATGTGGATCCACATGCACTGTAAGAAGGTTCTCACAGTTAAAACCTTTGAGGAGACAAGTGCGATAAACTTTCTGACGTAATAAAATAAAACGGCAACCACTTCTATATTGATTGGAAAGATTATTGCTTAGCAAGCAATGCCATAAAGCCATTTGGAACTCTTATATTGGTTTTATTGTCTCCATATGCAAAAAAGGTGAAAGCGTTTCAGTTGGGACTAAACCTTCTTACAAAGCGTTAAAATAAACGACCAGAAAAAGAGAAACTACAGTGGGAAACAGAAGGAACCACTCAACACAAGGGGCTTCTATGCAAACAAGCCATGCGCTCCAGGATCATTGTTTGAAGTGATTGTCAAATTGAGCCATCGGAGGAACCATGTCTCAACAGGAGGGATAGTATAGACCCAGAGGTCTCCAAACCTACTTAAAAATATGTCAGGTTCTGAAGATGGATTTCATCGAGCGGATCCAAAGTGGCATATACAGGTACTGTCTGGTCGTCATTGAACAAGTGGGTTGAGATATGGCCATCTAAGAAAACGGACGCCAGCGCAGTAGCAAAAGCCATATCCTAAAGGATTATTCCAAGCCATGGAATACCATGAGTCATTTGGAGTGATGGTGGTGCTCGCTTCGTGAGCCGCGTGATCAGAGCTATGGGACGACCTAAGGTATCATTGCGCCTACCGATCCCAAAGTGCTGGACTTGTTGAAAGAATCAATGGAACAGTAAGACTCAGACTTGTGGTGGAGACAGGGGAAACAGATTCTCTCACTCAGTGGTTATGCAAAATGTTCCGAGAAAGAACTGTGATAAATGCAAATGATCTACCGACATCTTCTCGGTCTCCCACACAGGAGGTCCTGTCCCCAAGCGACCTGGTACTCGTCAAGGTGATAAAAAGAAAGTGCTGGTCATCTCCATGTGGGGACGGACCTCACCGTGTTATTTTGACCGCTAAATTCACCAAGCTGGCCACCACGTCAAAGCTGATGAACGAGTGATGAAGCTCACGAGCAGGATCCAGTGTGGAGCTCGGATGTGCCCCTCAAACACGAACACTGGTCAGTCTCCTCCAAAATCTCTCTAATGGCTCTGTTCCCCTGGGTGGGAACAGCGAGGAACATCCTGCATCTGGAGACCATTGACTGCAGGTTCCAGGCCTGTGTCGGCGTGTCAGTCTGGCTGCAGCAAGGTCGAGAGGCCAGGGTAGCCGCCATGGCCCAGGCGATTGTCCAGGTCCACCCTGCTCTTGGCGGAGTGGGCACCCAGCAGGGAGGTGTGTGTGCCGTGGTGGGACACTCGTGCTGCGCCTTCATCCCCGCCGGCACGTCCTGCTCGGTCTAGGATGCCCTGCAGGCTATGAGGAACATGGACCTGGACCTCCCTGCAGAGTTAAAGAGGATGTGGAGAGCTGGACGAAAATGTCAGGAGTCAAAGCGACGCTTCAGACCCAGTATTCCATCGATAATAATGGGGAACGTGAGATCTCTCCCCAGCAAGATGGAAGAGCTAACCGCGCTTACCAAAAAAATAGTGGCCCTGAAAGAGGCCTGTAAACTATTCCAAGGACAAGACATAACGGTGTGGACAGACAGCCAATATGCATTCTCAACAGTCCATTTATTCGCTAGACAGTGGGCCAAACGAGGAATGAAAACGTCAAACACGCAGAGCTTCTCACAGAACTCTTCAAAGCGGTACAACTACCAATGAAGCTGGCTATCTGCAAATGTAAAGCACAGACAACGGGACAAGACCCTGTCTGATTGGAGAACAAGCGAGCAGATGAAGCAGCCAAATAAGCCGCACACTCCATCCAGACGGCAATGTCCACGGTGGCAGTGGCAGTGAACGGCAGACCCTTCCACTTACCAATGTGGGAAATGTAACTGGTGGTTGAAGAGAAAGTAGAAACAGATCCCCTCACTCAGTGGTTATTCAAAATGTTCCAAGAAAGAACTGTGATAAATGCAAATCATCTGACGACATTCTTTTGTCTCCCACACAGGAGGTCCTGTCCCCAGGAGACCTCGTCAAGGTGATGAAAGGAAAGTGCTGGTCCTCTCCACGTTGGGACGGACCTGACCGTGTGATTTTGTCCACCCCCTCTGCCGTCAAAATCGAAGGAAGAGACACCTGGATACATCAGTCCCACTGTAAACAAGTACAAGAATGAAGTGGCAAGTCATCATCATCACTGCTCTGTGTTCCACCACATGGGGGGACCTACCGGACCCCTGGTACACTCTTTCACCGGAGGAGAATGCCCCACTAGCTGATATTTCTGATATAGCTGATATTTTGGTATTAGATATTCAGATATTAAACTCTCATGAATATAATTTTGATAGCTGGTTTCAACAGTACTTAGATATTAAACAGTACTTAGATATTAACTCTCATGAATCAACAGTAGATATTTAGATATTAAACTCTTGTTGAGAGCTGTTTTCAACAGTACTTACTCTGTCACCATTTTACTGGCGACGAAAAGACCGGGGACTAACGGTGACCAAATGTCTGGCGACCAAACGTCCGGGCGACAAAACGTCCGGCGACCAAATATCCGACCAGGCACTCGAATGTTTGGTCACCGGACGTTTGGTCACCGGACGTTTGGTCCCCGGACGTTTGGTTCCCGGACGTTTGGTTCCCGGACCTTTGGTCACCGGACGTTTGGTCACCGGACGTTTGGTCACCGGACGTCTGGTCACCGGACGTTTGGTCACCGGACGTCTGGTCACCGGACGTCTGGTCACCGGACGTTTGGTCACCGGACGTCTGGTCACCGGACGTTTGGTAGAACAGGTTCAAATAATGACAGCGTGTTTACTGTTGAAACCAGCTCGCAAAATTATAATCATGAGAGAGTTTAATATCTAGATATCTACTGTTGACAGGGAGTTTACTGTTGAAACCAGCTCTCAAAATTGTAATCATGAGGGAGAGAGTGAGTTTAATATCTAAATATCTACTGTTGAAAGCATCTCTCAAAATTATAATCATGAGTTTAATATCTAAATAAGTAGTATACAAAATAATTTTCCAAACTTTAACACATCTGGATGCTTTTTACATTTCAGTCAATGCCTTTGGAGAAAAATTCAGGCATGTGGCCTACAAAATTGATACACTGACCCAATGAATAATTTACTCATAAAAAAAAATTACAGCGCTGGCGTTCGTCCCAAAGGAGGATGTCTTAGACGCATTAAGTGAATTGACTGTTTCAGTAGCCGTGGAAACAGATGAGGTCCTAGCACTTTCTCCTCTACTTTGAGACCATTTGGCTAGGTGCTATTTTAAGGGGAAGGCGACACCGTTCAGATTTTGCTATCCCCTTGTAGAATGTGAGAAAAGACATGCTGGGAATACCACGCACAAATAATGCAGTTGGAGGTCGGCACTGCGCATTTCAACGTAGAATGTCAGTCGCCCATCCAAATTTATGTCGTCTTATACACAAACTCAAATTAGAGCAGAATGACTGGGAAATAACAATACAACAGGCTTCATGTGGAATTATGCCCAGACACACCAAAAGAATTACGCAGCTGTTAAATAGTGGTTGAAAAAGCTCTCGGAGGACTATGGAAACCCAGATCGATTCGCAAACAAAGTAGAGTACCTACAAGCCATTGCATATAATTTGTAAGTTTTACTGGTTTTTAATAAAAACTCCTATCTGCGAATTCCCTTTTTTCATAATTTGTAAGTTAGTATTTGTAATTTTTGTATAGAATTTGTAAACATTTTTACTTGTAATTTTTCTACAGAATTTGTAAGTTTTACGGCTGGAATTTGTAAGTTATGAAGGCTCATTGGACGTCTATGACAGTCAATGGCAGCAGCCGACGTGTAAAATGAGAGCTCCAAGGATCATTGGGACATACAAAACCCACCACCACGTTAAGGTAACATTCGTTGCAGCGCAGAAAATAAAAGTGTCACAAAATGGTCATGCCAATGAAATGAAACAAAACATATTGAGCAATTGTGATTTTCCTCATTTATTTTACATTACATTATCAAACCGTTACCTGCCCTTTTGGGCAGTTGTCAAATTTTAATTAGCTCCCTGTAAAGAGTACTTGGCTGCCCAGGGCATTCAGAAAGTCGTTAATGTCACGCCCTTAATGGTTATACATAACTAAAAAGATTGAGTAAAGTTCACTGATAGTCTGTTCAACATCAAAATAAAAACAATTGACATTTGACTACATATGCCAACTCCCATGTCTAGTTAGTTGAGTGCAAATCAAATCAGTTTGGATATTTCTAAAAGTGTGATAGAACTACAAAATGAACCCAAAGTTTTAATAAAGTTTAAAAGAAGAAAACATTAAATGGATGTAGCGTACAAAGCTAATTGAAATTTTTGAAAAGACAAATGAAGTGAAAACAATTACTTTTGCTTTTCTCTAATTTTATCAACAAAAGCCCAAACATTACAAATGAGGGATTCTTGTCATTTTTGTCTGGTCCCTCACTTTAGACCAGTTTGCCTTGGATGACCCTACCAGAGGCACAATGTCCCAGACAACATGGCTCCAAGGATCATTGGGAATCTCCCAATGATCTTTGGAGCCACCACCACATTAAAGTGACTCTTTCCAGCGTCAACATGCTAAGTTGAAATAAGCATTTCCAATATATAATAATGTATAAACTTAAAGAAAGCGAAGCACATATATAATAAACCCAACAGGAAGTGTTGGGGTTATTCTGGATGCTATTATATATGTGCACATTATATGTATGTATGGAATCTTAACCATTATATTTATAAATGAAATATCAATTATTATATTTACAAATTAATGTGCTTACAAAGAAGACAGACGTTTACATTAAGAGGCTTCAAGGTCACTCTCCACGGCAGCTGGCTTCAAGCACTGTTGATGTTTTGATCTAATGGACACTTGCTTGTTTTAATTCTTATGCAGTTGTTTTTGAGTTCCGACCTTAATAGTTGTTTTGAATACCTGATATGCAATTGTTGTTGCAGTTGTTTTTTGACCTTAAGGTTAACGCTTATGCAATCGGATTGAATAGCTAACCTTGAAATTGTTTTGATTCGATGTCTTAAATGGGCAGGAGAGAATTAGGTCCTTTAGAATGATCTGGGGTGAGGACGAGGCAGGATTCTCACTTGCAAGATAACGCTGGAGATGTGCCTGATGCCTTCCTTGTATTGTTTTATATTATATTTAAATACAATTGTTAATGAACCTAACGGGAAGGTATTAAGAAATTAAAATATAATTAAAAAGGTAGTATAAAGAAATATTAAAATGTAAATAAAACAGGATAGAAAGGAAGAGCGTCTGGAGCTATTGCCACCGACGGCAGATTGAGCAGTGCCATCTGGGAAAAAAGACAGAATTAGGCAGAATACTATGGTGTACTCATCTCATTTTGTAAGATGCATTATTCTCATTAGGGTAGCAGGGGGTGCTGGAGCCAATCGCAGCTGTCTCCGTTCCAGAGGCGGGGGACAGTCTAAATCGGCGGACAGCCGATCGCAGGGCACAAGGAGACAGACAACCATGCACACTCACACTCATACCTAGGGGCAATTTAAAGTGCCAAATCAGCCTTTCATACATGTTTTTGGAATGTGAGAGAAAACTAGAGTACCCAAAAGATACCCACACAGGCCCAGTGAGAACATGCCAACTCTACGCTAACTCAACGCTAACCTTTCGCTCCACTGGGCTGCCTATTGTGCAAATTGAATTTAGAAATAAATACCGAACACTGATATGGAGAAAGATTTTATTTTTTGAAACCGGTACAAAGACAATGAGCAGTCAAAATCACAAATGGAACATGATTGATAATGATCCCATATACTTTGCTTTGTATTTTGTGCTTTGTAGTTCTGCGGCCTTTGCGACTGTATTGTCTAACTTGTAACTATGTGTAACTTTGCCTTTCCTGTAACTGTATTCTCACCCTCTTGCTACTGTCACAATGAAATTTCCCGAACACGGGACAAAAAGTTATCCAATCGAATCGATGCGGCCAAAAAAACAAAACAAAAAAACAACTTACATTCGTTGCAGTGCAGAAGATGAAAATGTGTCACAAAATGGTCACGCCAATGAAATGACACAAAACATATGAAGCAATTGTGATTGTCCTCATTTATTTTACATTACATAATGAAACCGTTACCTGCCCTTTTGGACAGTTGTCAAAATGTAATTAGCTGCCTGAAAAGAGTACTTGGCTGCCCTGAGCATTCGAAAAGTTGTTAATGTCGAGCCTTGAATGGTTCTACATAACTAAAAAGATTGAGTAAAGTACCCTGAAGGACTGTTCAACATAAAATGAAAACAATTTACATTTGACTAAATATACCAAACTGCTAGGTCTAGTTAGTTACGTGCAAATCAAATCAGTTTGGATATTTTTAAAAGTGTAATAGAACTACAAAATGAACCCAAAGTTATAGTAAAGTTCAAAAGAAGAAGAAAAAATAAACAGATGTAGCTTACCAAGCTAATTGAAAATGTTGAAAAGACAAATGAAATGAAAAAGAATAACTTGCGCTTTTTTTCTTTTTTTTTAATTCACAGCAGACAAATTTAATCAATAAGCCCAAACATTACACAAGAGGGATTCTTGTCATTTTTGTGAATTAACAGATTCAACAAATGTCCCCCACATTTGTGCCCTTTAAGTCTTTCCTTTTGAATAAATCCTTGAAAACTGAGCAGGAAAAAAAGTTTCCGACCAATGTGGTAATTCTGCAGCTATTCCTGTGATTGAACGCTGAACCACAAATGAAGCAAAAAAAAGGCTCTTCACTAGTCAGATTTGTTAAGTGTTTGTTTAAGGTTCGCCTTCTGTGAAAATGTTTGAACATTAACTGCCCATGAAAAAAGAATTCTCACCAGTGTGGGTTTTTGTGTGGCTTTTTAACTGGTCCTTCCGTGAAAAAGCCTGACCACAAACTGAGCACAAAAATGGTTTTTCACCAGTGTGGGTTCTTGTGTGTATTTTTAAAGATTTTTTTTCTGTGAAGCCTCTGCAACAAACTGAGCATGAAAAAGGTTTTTTACCAGTGTGAGTTGTTAAGTGGCATTTTAACTGGTGCTTGCGAGAGAAAGCCTGACCACAAACTGAGCACAAAAATGGTTTATCACCAGTGTGGGTTCTTGCGTGATTATTTAAGCTTCCCTTGTGTGTGAATGCTTGACCACAAACTGAGCATGGAAATGGTTTTTCACCTGTGTGGGTTCTTGTGTGGGTTTTTAAAACTTGCTTTTGAGAAAAGGCTTTACCACAAATTGAACAAGAAAATGGTTTTTCACCAGTGTGGGTTCTTGTGTGGGTTTTTAAGTGTTGCTTTTGAGAAAAGGCTTTCCCACAAATTGAGCAGGAAAATGATTTTTCACCAGTGTGGGTTCTTGTGTGGGATTTTAAGTGTTGCCTTTGAGAGAAAGTGTCACCACAAGCTGAGCACAAAAATGGTTTTTCACCCGTGTGTGTTCTCATGTGTCCTTTTAAGCGGGAGTTTAGAGAGAAAGTTTTATCACAAATTGAGCAAGAAAATGGGTTTTCTCCACTATGGGTTCTCATGTTAACTTTCAAGGATTTTGTTTCTTTGACGCTTTGGCCCCAAAGTGAGCTGGCCAACATTTTTTCACCAGTGTGAGTTCTTGTGTGCCTTTTTAATTTGGAATTGGTGCCAAATGTTTGGTCACAAAGCAGGCAAACAAAAACTTTTTCTCCAGTGTGGGTTATTACATGTTTTTTTAAGCTTCCCTTTCTTGTGAATGTTTGACCACAAACTGAGCATGAAAAGGGTTTCCAGCCAGTGTGGGTCATCAAATGTGTTTTTAAAATATACTTATTGCGAAATGTTTTTCCACACTGAGAGCATTTGAAGAGTTTGTTGCCATTGGGATATTTATTAAGACCTTCGTTGTCTTCGTCACAAAGCAAGTCGTCGCTATCGGATAAGGGAGCAATTAAATTTTCAGCTTGCCATCCTTTTGTTGCGCTGCTGCCGTGTGAAGGCTGCGCCCCTCTGCTGGCCATGCCCAGACCCTCACCAGTTGGCCACGTGACATCTTGCTCCTCTTTTCTGATTGGAGGTTGCTCTTCTCTCTTTAGCTGTCGAGGGGTCTCTGGCTCCTCCTCTTTAATTTGGGTCCATGTTGAGGTGTATGCAGGCTCTGCCCCTGTGCTAGCCCTGCCCAGATAATCTCTTTTGAAGGACTCACCAGATGACCAGGTGAGAGCTTCCTTTTTGATTAGACGTTGCTCGTCTCTCATTTTTTGTCGAGGGAAATCTGGCTCCTCCTCTTTAAATTCGGGGAGCTCAACATCCTCTTTGGCACCAGGAAACCCTGACTCCTGCTTATAAGGATCAATAAATGTTCTCAAACCTGCAAAGACACAAAGATAAATTATATATTTTATAAATTGTCTCTCTAACTAGAATTCTTTAGGTTGGACTGGGGGTGAGAGCAGCTTCGGTGTCTTTATCAATAACATGGGAACAATGTACATATATAGAATGAAGAAAGGAAACTTAGTCATTTATATCATCAGTGCTTATGCTGGAGCGATCTTTTAACCCTGTTACCATATTTTGCTGTTTAATATACCCCACATTTAACATACCCGTATGCATCAACGTTTTGCAGACTAAAACTACTTCCTGCTCAGGTTAAAACTACTTATTGCTCAGGTTAAAACTACTTACTGCAGAATAAAGTCTGACTTGGAATTTTAATGAAATTAACTATCTATAATTATGCCCCAATGAACACCATACTTATCTTGCAAAAGAAACTGAGTTGCCATTTAACTTACCTGGGTATATTAAACGGCAGGGGTATATAAATTGGCGCGCAAACGGGAGGCTCAAAAAGGCAAAAATCATTTAACATACCATGGTATATTAAATGGCAAAATACCATAACCATTGGTTTTGATTTGTTTAATAAAGGAACAATACATATGTTAGGTCTGAAAATACAACTTCAGGAGCAGGCTAAGAAAGAGTGAGATCAATTTAAATATAAAATAGGTTTATTACCAGACTGCAAAGAGGACAGTGAGAGTTCCTACAGTGGGGTCCTGTTCACTGCGATGTTACTGCAACTCTAGTCGAATGACCAGTGAGTGTGTCTTAAATACAGGCAAAACTGACAGTTGTCACTGGGACTTTGGACAGATAAGTTTCAGTCATTTGCAGGGCAAAAAGTAATTGATCAGTGTCGGACAGTTGAGTATTTGTGCTGAGATTTCAGCCCAATCACAAGACTAGGATTGATTATTCAGTCAGACAGTTGGGTGTTTATGCTGATATGTCAGCCATAAGGATGACTACGATGCTGTTATACTCACAAAAACTAAAATAATATGAACAAGCAATTGCAAAGAGACTTTGTCTTATCTTACAACATATTAATGAACATATACATATCCATGCTATTGAACATATAAATGCGTTGGGTTTATTCTGTAATACTATTATATAAGTGTGCATTTAATCATTTTTGTATGTAAGCTTCTTCAAATTGTCTGAAGAGAACCCGGGGTTGGATAACAAGTCACCGAGTCCTCGTGCCAAGGACTGTTGACCAGACATCTCTCCCAGTCCCGGGCTCCGAGGACTGTTTATCTGGGTTTGCAACGAAGAAGACGTGAATAACTCTTGATACCAGAGGATGGCTATTTATCACCTCTGGGAGCACTCGCATAGTGTTCCTACATCATGACGTCCTTTCTCGCTTCTTTATGGAATTGTTATGTCGAATGAAGGATTGTTTGTTCTTGCTTACGCAGTTGAATTAATCAGTAACCTTGCAATTGTTTTGATTTATGGCTTTAAAACTACGATAAATTACTGTTTGGGAGGATAATTCTGAGATGGAGACAAAGTTTGAATGTACCCTCACTTATAAGTCTACTCACCAAAATGCCTATTTAATTAAATGTCAATAATTGAATCAGAGGTCCGCCTGCAGTGTTTTAATAATTATATAAAAGGTAACATAGTAAGCAAAGTCGACAGGAGGCGGTCGATCAGGTTTTTTATTTTATTTTTGTGACTATTTTCATCGTATGCTTTTTTTTGGTGGGATAATCTCGTAGATTTACGTAGATAAATATCCAAGCATTATGGTAAATCCATTCAAAAAATCCCAGAAGAGTGGCAAGGCATTTGACTGCCGTATGCTGACGACACTTTTAACCTTCAAAAACACTCAATACTCAAAGAAACTGCATATTAGAGCTATACAGAGGAAATGCCTGGCGTGAATGACAACACAATGCTTGGAAAATGGACTGAAGCCATGGATCGAACACAATTTAACAGCTTTGCTAACGGGTTGCTAACGGATGACCAACATAGTAGTTAGGCAGGCAGCGTCGCGCGGGTCAGATGACGATTGGGAAAGAATTGTCGATGTCGATAGAACAGCGAGGAGAATCAAAGACTGGGTAGTGATGCATGTCACGAGTCACAATGGATTGTGAATGACTGGGCTCAAGTGTCGGCCAGCACTGTCATTTGCGATTTCGCAAAAGCTGGAATCAAGTTCCCTGAATACACAACTCTGACTTACAGTGGAGCTCTTTATATCAATCAGAGAGTAGCTTTTACCTCAATAAAGCATTACCAAACGTAGTTTTGATCGCACTGTCTTAAAAAAACCCACTAGTGGCTAGCCGAACACGCTAGCCGAGTGTCATGCGAGAGCCTTTTCCGAGTAAGCGCCCTATGTATTGACAAAAAATGAAAATATACCCGTAAATGTATTCACTTATTACCTATCTATTTATGCTTAAAATGCCATTCCTATTTCTGCATCCTCTTGATACAGTGACAACAAAACTCCCCGAATACGGGATGAATAAAGTTATCCAATCCTTTATGGGTGTGAAAATACGGTAGCCAAGGCATCATCTTTTAATCAGTAACTAATCTATTTTTTTATATTAATGACATTAAAATACAAATGGAAAAACAGAAAAAGATCTAATTACCAAAATATTTTAGAAAATTAAATATAGATTTAAAAAGTGGGAGAAAAACATTTGAGTTAAATTTTAATCTTTTTAAAAGGAAACGTTAAATATTCCCTTTTTTGGTTTTTCATTTCAGGAGAAGAATCTTTTTTTTTTTATTTGCATTCATGTAAAAACACAGAATAGCTGAATATCCATCCACAAAAAAAATGTATATGTATATGTGTGTATATGTATGTGTGTATATGTATATGTGTATATATGTGCGTGTGTGTGTGTATATGTGTGTGTATATGTATGTGTGTGTATATGTATGTGTGTGTATGTGTGTGTGTATGTGTGTGTGTGTATGTGTGTGTGTGTATGTGTGTGTGAGCGCGCATGTGCATATATATATATATATATATATATATATATATATATATATATATATATATATATATATATATATATATATATATATATATATATATATATATATATATATATATATATATATATATATATATATATATAATGTTTAATTTGTTTATTTTTTTACTACATTTTTAAAACTGTTAAAACATTAGATTTGTTTTTTATTTAAAAATAATTGTTTCTTATTTTTTTCTAAAATTGAGGGTAAAATATTTTTTTTAAACTTTTTTTTATAATCTGCACAGTACTTTCACGGGCTGCACCAAGCACTTGTGGTGGGTCCGATTTCGTCCCTGGGTTGTTGCTTTAACACCAGTGTTTGAACGCTCTTGTTGTTTAGTGCATCTACATGTTCTTTTTTTTAAATTTAAATTTATTGAATTGAATGGTTGTTTGTTTCAATGTGCCCTGCGATTGGCTGGCCACCAATTCGGCCTCTGGCCCAAAGTCAGCTGGGATGGGCTCCAGATCCCCTGCGACCAGTGGCGGGTCGTCAGGGGCTTCAAGGCCTTCTATGCTGGCCCAAGAAATATCTGATTCATATATTAAATTTTGTCCATCAATATGCCAGGGTCAGAAATCTGCCTCAAAGCCTTCACAATCAGTTCAACAGGCTTTTTTTGCATTAAATAAGCGTCAATGAGACTGTTGCTTTGACCAATCAGAATTCGATTTGATACCTCATTGCCTTCTCGCAGTCGCAGGGAAACGTCATAACTTTCACCAACTGTGATTGGCTAGTAGATGGACCAAAGCCAAAGTGAGCCAGCCAGACAACTCCACCCACAATGGCCGACGGAGGAAAACAAATGGATTTGTTTGCAGATTTGCTTATTAAGCCATTTTTCAGACTAACTTTTCCAGAAAAAAAATGGACGTCATTAAGAAAGGGCGGTCAAATCCGAAGCTAGCAAGCCTGTTACAGCCGGGAAAAAGGTGCGTCCACCAATTTCCGTTCACCAACTACGAGAGAGAGAGAGAGAGAGCTACCAAACTGTATTTGGAGCGAGCTGCACAAGAAAATATATTGTTGTGTTGATTTAAAGCCATTTTCAAGACAGACTCATCATTACCTTCGATGGCGATGAAAAAGAAGGAAGAAAGAAAGGAGAATGGATAGTGTACAGTGAAAAAGGATTTTTGGTGAGTAAAATATGGCTATATTCCTCAATAATATTTCAATTGTGGGCCTGGTTCTGATATCTGAAAAGCTCCAGCGCTTGTATTTAATCACTAAACGACGTCCATCGCTGTCTTTTCCCGGGGAAATCACCCCCCGGGCTGGTTGTAATGTCTCAAAAGCTCAAATATTTGTATTCAATCAATAAATGCTGCTAGGAAGTCGATTTTACCCCATTTTAGTGCATTTTTTTTTTTTTTTTGCCATTTCGCGTTAGGATGTATGTGGACGTTTCAACGTTCATTGCTGTCTTTTCCCGGGGAAATCATCCCGGTTCTGAGATCTGAAAAGCTCCAGGATTTGTATTTAATAAATAAATGGTGTTTTCGGCTGGATCTTACCCCATTTTCGGGCAATGTTTGCCCGTACGCCATTGACGTTCATCGCTGTCTTTTCCCGGGAATATCACCCCCTTGGCCCGGTTGTAATGTCTGAAAAGCTCCAGTCTTTGTATTTAATCATTAAATGCTGCTAGGAAGTAGATTTTACCCCATTTTTGTGCATTTATTTATTAATTTTATTTGTCACAGCTGTAGCTGCAGTAGGTTTCATAGCCATGAAATAGTTTTTGAGGGTTGGAGTGATTCGCTACGAGAAAATTCACGCACCGCCATTGCCTGCGACTCTACTGAGGATAAAGCAAGCGGTTCAGAAAATAAGATGAGAATTTAGTGCACGTAAGTAAGTGTTACGTCACTCAAGCATTTAGAAAAATGTAGGGGTAGTCGCAAGAAATATTATCTCATGCCTCTGCGGTGTGGTGTTGGAGGGCGTATTTTCGTGCTTTGTGAAACCACGAAAAATACAATGTTTAGGATAAGATTCAATAAAAGGAAAGCTGCCGTTTTCTGGCGTTGTTTAAGCAGAAACACACGTTGAGAGGGTTCTTTCCGTCCTATCGATGTTATATTTATATATTAATAGAATTTATCACAACATTCTTCGAATGGTGCAAGTGCGAATTCATGAAAAATGGCGTACACGTCAATTGGAAACCTTTATGGAAATAAAAGTGAACCCACCTTCTGGTCTATGGAGAATAGCTTTCTCGTGCGTTATTTCGCAAACTGTCGAGTCCTGTCGAGGTGAAGTCTCCTGTTCGACGTCAGAAACTTCCTCCTGGAACTTTGCCGGTTTTGTTCTTGCGGACATTTCCACACGTGAGTTCTGATGGATGTGCCTTTTATAGCTGCTAGCTAGGCTAAGCTAAAGTAAGATACTAAGCTTCAAATAAGTTCTTCGACGACTTGAAGACGTGTTCCTTACCCAGATGCTAGCTAGGCTAAGCTAAAGTAGGGGTAAAGCATAAATGAGCTCTGAGACGATTTGAAGACTTGTTCTTTTGCCCGATGTTAGCTAGGCTAAGCTAGAGCAAGGGGCAAAGCTTTAACAAGTTCAAAGACTACTTGAACTAGGTTATGCTAGAGCATTTCTGATCGAATCCGATTCGAGCAAATGGAGCAGAAGTGTGTCGAAACAGTCCAATATAAATTAACCATTAAATACCCAGGACTGGCTACGTGTTACGTATTCAAATTTATACTTTCACTTGTCTATAATATTTCTGACTTGACTCACACTGATCATGTATAGTATCTTGTTTTTTTATTATTAATCAAATCATGTATCTCTCATCCTTGAGGAAATTACGTTAGTCGCGCATGCGCAGTAACGATTGGTTGGATCCCGACAGCGGTACCTATCGGGCGAGGACTGCCTTTAACTTACTATATGCTTTTCTTTCCTCGGTTTTAAGATCTACTTTTTTAATCTCCCCTTGACCAGTGAAATGTATCCGAAATTTTAGGGCATACCGGGAACACGTCTTTTGGGAGGAAGTTTAAACTTCACGGCTTGTTTGGCTAAGCCTAGCCCAGTGCTTCTCAATTATTTTCTGTTAGGCCCCCCTAGCAAGAAGGAAACTATTTTCTTTTACTATGCATTTTACTTAGTGGGACTTCTGGCATTCCCTGCCTTGAACAATCCTCTTCAAATCTGGCTTGTATTCCGTTGTTGCCACTCGAAGCAATTCTTTCACATGGGTGTCAGTCAGAACAGATCGATGCTTTGATTTCACGTGTTTCAGGGTAGAAAATACAGACTCGCAGACGTATGTTGACCCAAACATTGACAGTATCTTAAGCGCAGCCCGTTTGACATTGGGGTATTTTTCCATTGGCACACTTTTCCAGAACTCAATGGTCCCTTCTCTTAAAGCAGGTTTCAGTTGATCCTCCTCACGAAGATCGATCATCTCCAACTCAGCCGCAGCCTCATCTGTGACCAGCGTAATCTGTGGCCTTTTCAGTTGTAGATCACGGAACCGGGCCACAAAGCTTTCGTGCAGGTTTTCAACCAGTGTTGCATATCTGGCTCTTTGCTTATTCAAGGCGGCGTTAGTGGCTTTTAGCAGAGTGGGGAAATGCGTTAAATCTCCCTTTTGAATATGCGCCTTGAACAGCTTCAGTTTGTTGACAAACGCAAACACACTTTGGACGAGGTCAGGCAGCATTTTTAACTTACCCTGCAAGGTCAGGTTCAGTCTGTCCAAGTGACACAGCATGTCGACCAAAAAGGCCAGATCCATAATCCACTCGAGGTCCGAGAGCTCAGGATAGTCCTTGTCCTTCTCTTCCATGAACAGTTTCACGGCATCCAAAAGCTCAAAGAAGCGAGAGAGTACCTGGCCTTTTGATAGCCACCTCACAGTGCAGTGCAGCGGCAAGTCACCTGGAAGCCCTTGGTCCAGTGCAGCGATGAGATTCTTGAATTGCCGGTGGTTAAGCGCATGTGTGCGGATGTAGTTGACAATTTCCATCACAGGCTTCATGACGTTGTCTAAATTCAATGATTTAGACACGAGTTGATCCATGTGGATGATGCATTGGAAATTCCAAAACTCGGGAAATGTTTGGTCAGCTTTGCACAGCCCCACAAGCCCGTTAACGGATCCGATCATGGCTAGCGCTCCATCCGTGGCTATTGCAGTTAGTTTTGCTATGGGCAGATTTGCTTTCGCAAATGCAGCCATCATTGTTTCTTTCACATCCATGTCACGGGTTCTTTCTTTTAATGGCACAATATCAAGGAGTTTTTCTTTGATCAAACAATCGTTTGACACAGACCGTGCAAATATTGCTAACTGAGGCTTGTCTTGTATGTCACAACTCTCATCCAATGCGACACCAAAATACTCACATGCTTGTAGGTCAGAGTGCAACTGTGATTCAATAGACGTGTTAATGTCTGATATTCTGTGTTCAACAGTGTGGTGGGACGTCTGATACCATTCGTTTTATTTTGTCGTTTTCAGGAGACAAGATTTCAACAACGTCACCGAGGCATTTTTTAATGAACTCCCCTTCATTATATGGCTTTTTGGCCCGTGCAATGTTCCAAGCTAGTTGATACGATGGAAGCGTTACCGTCTCTGAGTGCTTCGTAAATTTTTGCAAAATCTGTGTCTGCTTTTCTGCCTGACTTTTCAAAGTGGCCAACTTGTGCTTGCGAAGTTCAGTCCCTTTTGGAAATTTCTGGGCAATGTCAGCATGGAGAAAGCTGAAGTGGCGCTGAAGATTTGAAGCTTTGAAATGCGCTATTACGTTCAACAAAAAAATATAAACTCTCCCACTCTGTTAAAAACGTCCTGTGTTCATTTTCATATTACTTCATATTTTCATTTTGCTGTGCATTTTTTCCCTTCCAATATGAGAGCGAGCTTGACACAAATTGTTTACTCAAATGACCTTGCTCCTGCTGGGAAACTTTGAGGTATTTTCATCCCAAGCACATCCGCATTTGACGAAAATACTGTATTGAACTCAAGCGAAGCGCACACGCAAATAAAAATAAAACACAAATACAAACTTTGATATGGACGTAAGAGCCGCATGAAACCGGGCAAAGAGCCACATGCGGCTCGGGAGCCGCGGGTTGGCCAGGCCTGGCATATAGTAAGCAATCATTAAACCCCAAAATGACAGCTGACTTGACGTTTAACTTACTTGTCTTGAAAAATCTTACAATGTATACAGACACAAGGCCATCTAAGATTAGTGATTTTCTATGATTTTATTTTAATTATTTTACTTTATTAAGTATAAATATTCTAGTTTCGATAGCTCTGTATAAGATGGTAATTTTGTGTGCTGCAATAAACAGCCAGGTCAGCATCTTCTAATTGCAAATTATTTGATTGTCTCAAGTCAGTGGCGGTCTGTTTATTTTCTAGTAGTGCCTTCAATTCAAAAGCCTTTATTGTCATATACACACTGAGCACTGGCTCCCCTCAAGGCTGTGTACTGAGTCCTCTTCTGTACTCTCTGTACACATACGACTGTACACCAACCCACCAGTCTGACTCCACCATCAAATTTGCCGATGACACCACTGTGGTCGGACTCATCTCAGGAGGGGATGAGTCGGCCTACAGAGATGAGGTCAACAAACTGTCTTCATGGTGCTCGGTGAACAATCTCACACTGAACACCACAAAAACTAAAGAAATAATCCTGGACTTTCGCAAACACAGCACAGATCTGGCCCCCTCCTCATAAATGGAGTATGTATAGACAGGGTTCAGTCCTTTAAATTCCTGTGGGTCCACGGCCCAGATAAGCTCTCCTCGTCTACAAACACCACGGTAGTAGTGAAGAAGGCCCAGAAACGACTACATTTCCTTAGGGTACTCAGGAGGAACAACTTGGACACCAAGCTTCTGGTAACCTTCTATAGCACCTCTGTGGAGAGCATCCTGGCATACTGCATCACAGTGTGGTACGCTGGAAGCACAGCAGGAGACAAGAAGGCGATGCAGAAAGTGAATAACACTGCCCAGAAGATCGTCGGCTGCTCTCTGCCCTCACAGGAAGACATTGCCAGCCCTTGTTACCTCAGCAGAGCCAGGAACATCATCGGGGACCCATACCACCCTGGTCACAATGGCGATGTATCCATTGATATGTCTGAAAATACAACTTCAGGAGCAGGTAATAAACGAGTGAGATCAATCAAAATAGGAAATAGGTTTATTACCGGACTGCAGAATGGTTGGAGAATGCTCCGAAAGCTGTGAACCTCTCACAGCCTGCCTTCCTCGCAATTCTCTTTGACTGAACACAAGGTCAGTCTTTATATAGGAACTATTGGGTAATATTTCTAAGACAGTGATGTAGGACAGAGCTTATGTAAACAAAACTTTGGGCTAATATGGTTAGACATTAGCAGGTTTAAGTTGTATGCAAACATGATATTTTTATAGCTCACACAAACTGCCCCAGCCTATCTTATATTGCGCGTTTCGAACAAACAGTTCCAAAGCGAGTTGGCCATATCCCACAATACAAGGAAACAATTGCAAGGCCAGCTAGTTAGCTATCTTAAAATTCGTGGTACGAACAAACAATTGCAAGGCCAGTTAGTTGGCATATCCTACATTCCACTATCCTAACAAACAATTGTAAAATCAGTTTGGCCACATTGGCTCGACATGAACAAACAATTATTAAGCCAGTTGGCAGGTCTACCCCGATATCCATAACAGCAGAATGACAATTATGAGTCCGAAATTATAACTGAGAAGTACCTTATGGAGAAGCACTACCAATTTCGTCATACGCAGTTTCTGGGTATGATGACAATTAGGCTTTTGTTGTAGATGATGACGACAAAGCCTATGTCCGATTATTTTTATTTTATTGACCCAATTTGAAGGACATGGAAGGTTTGATGAGAATAGAAAAGATTTTGGTAAGTGAATAGAAATGATTTTGGTAAGTGAAGAGAAAAGGTTTCGGTAAGTGATAGGTTAATTAATAATTACCCTTCTTTGTAATTATCAATAACTGCAGGCAGACATCTTATTCAATTATTGACATTTAATTAAATAGATTGGATCACGGATAAAAAAAAACCTTAAGGGAGGAGATCTTTAAAAGTATCCTCTCGAACCGTATTTCGCGTACAGCTTTAAGGCATTTTGAATAAAAACAATCACACCTTCATTTAAACAACTTGTGAAGATGGCGGCGCGCTCGGGCGCAGCGGCTCATTGCTCTCCAGTTCGTTGGTTGAAAGGCAAGACACCCAATTTCACAACTTACTACGGACTGACTGTCGATATCCCCAAGAACATCCGGAGACCTCCAGGATCTCCGAGGATATCCAACCCACCCAAAGTACGCCGTAGACGGCGAAGAGAAAGGAGGCAGGGGAGCGGATGTCGGGCGACTATTGCGGTTGGGCTACGAGAACAACCACTCCGAGCCCCGCTTCCCAGTATCTTTTTGACGAACGCCCGATCCATTGCCCACAATTTTTGGCGTGGATCTGTCTTCTACAGGCGAACTGAGGGAGGGTAAGTAAGAAGACAGTGAGAGGTAAGTGATACATTTTATTCTTGTTAGCATCGGTGAGGCAACAAGAGGTGATGCGATGTTTCCATCGTGGCGGAGTGCTAACAAGTCTGAATATGTCAGTTAAGGGGTCTTGCCTGGGATGGCGGACCAGTGGAGAAGCACTATACAATTTCGTCATACGCAGCTAAGGGTATGATGACTACTAGGCTTTTTGTCAAGTCAATGATGACGACAATGCCTATGTCTGATATTTGACCTAACAATCATATAACAATTACATAAATAAGCCTGAAGTGTCACGAGTGTTATGGAAGTGGCAGATAACCGTATCTGTTTTTAGACCTTGGCGTCTTTGCCTTGGATAAGTCCATGAACATATTATCCACACATCCGTCTTCATCTCTGCTCTCTCGCTCTACAGTTTCCAGCACATTTACTTTCTTGGTCCTGTTAGCCGCCTGGCATACCTTGGCAAAATGATTTGCGATGCCACATGCCCGACATGCCTTACCGTAGGCTGGGCATTGTTCCTTGCCACGCTTGTGGCCGTTTCCGCGGTATTTGCAAGCCAACTGCTCTCTTCTCTTGTTCAGCATTCTATATCTCCTAGTCTGTCTCTCTGCTGTGTGAATATGTAAGATGGCGGCACGCACGGGTGCAGCGGCTCACTGCGGTAACCCAATTCCATGACTTACCACAAACATATGACCTTCGATATCCCCGAGAACATCCGGAGACCTCAGGGATCTTCGTGGATATCCAGCCCACCAAAAGTACGACGTAGACGGCGAAGAGAAAGAAAACAGAAGCGTGGATGTCGGGGGGGCCTAGGGGCCAAGCTACGACAACAACCACTCCGAGCCCCGCTTCCTAGTATCTTTCTGACAAACGCCCGATCCATTACCCACAAAATGGATGAGTTGGAACTTCAAGTTGCTACCAACAGCTTTGTAAGGTACTGCAACATTATTCTTATCATGGGAACATGGCTACACCAGCATATACCCGACGCTACGCTATCGCTAGCTAGCCGAACGCTTTTTGGGAACAATCGTTCCAAAGAACTAACAGGAAAAAGCAAAGGCGGTGGACTATGCATGTACATACATAACGAATGGTGCTGAGACAGCAAGATCATTGACACTCACTGTTCTCCGGATTTGGAGCTACTGGCAATACGATGCAGGCCATACTATCTACCGAGGGAGCTAACGGTCGTCATAGTAACGGCTATCTACATACCTCCAAATGCGAACGTCAACACGGCTCTCGACCTACTGCTAACGGCTGTAAATAAACAACAGCTCGACCATCCTGACGGAGTCTTTATTGTCGCTGGTGACTTCAACAAAGCATGTTTAAAGACTGTTCTACCCAAGTTTATCCAATATGTCAAATGCAATACAAGAGAAAACAAAATTCTCGACCATGTCTACTCGAACATCAACCATGCCTATAAAACAGCTCCTCTGCCACATCTAGCTGGATCAGACGATCTCTGCATATCTCTCACCCCTGCATACACCACACTTCGGACGCAAACAAGGCCAAAAATAAAGATAATAAAAACTTGGCCCGAGGACGCTTTTTCTAAGCTGCAGGACTGTTTTTCCCGCACCAACTGGGAACTTTTCGAACACAACGACCTCCCTACAATAACAATTCTATGTCTGTAAACGCGGTTGCCTCACTAGCGGAGGAACTGAACCATTTCTTTGCCCGCTTTGAGACTGACGAATCAGACCCAGTGTCAACACTCCCACTATCACCCTGCGACAATACACTGGAGTTTCGGGAACGGGAAGTGAGACTGGAAATGCAGTCTGTGAACACCAGGAAGGCTGCTGGTCCAGACGGAATACCTAGCAAGGTGCTCAAAGCCTTGTGCTGGACAGCTGGCTGGAGTCTTCACGGACATTTTCAATCGGTCCTTGCAACAATCCATTGTTCCTGCCTGCCTGAAATCTGCCACCATCATTCCTGTCCCCAAAAAAGCCAACCATCGACAGCTTGAACGATTACAGGCCTGTTGCTCTCACGCCTGTGATCATGAAGTGCTTTGAAAAGTTGGTGGCCCGACACATCAGAAACACAATCCTCCCTTCAGTTGACCCTCACCAGTTTGCTTATAGAGAAAACAGGTCCACTGAGGATGCTATCGCCGTGGCTCTTCACACAGCACTGAGCCACCTGGAGCACCTGGGGAATTATGTGAGGATGCTTTTAATTGACTGTAGCTCAGCCTTTAACACCATTAAGCCGGACATCCTGAAGGACAAACTCTCCCACCTTGGACTATCCTCCTCAATCTGCTGCTGGATAAAAAACTTCTTGACTGGCCGACCACAAACTGTCAGACTGGGTCCAAACCTCTCTTCCTCCATTACACTGAGCACTGGCTCACCACAAGGCTGTGTACTGAGTCCTCTCCTGTACTCCCTGTACACATACGACTGCACACCAGCCCACCAGTCAAACTCCATCATCAAATTTGCCGATGTTCACCACTGTCATCAGACTCATCTCAGGCGGGGATGAGTCGGCGTACAGAGACGAGGTCGACAAACTGTCTTTTTGGTGCTCGGCGAACAATCTTACACTAAATGCCACAAAGACTAAAGAAATAATCCTGGACTAGCAGTAGGTCGAGAGCCGTGTTGACGTTCGCATTTGGAGGTATGTAGATAGCCGTTACTATGACGACCGTTAGCTCCCTCGGTAGATAGTATGGCCTGCATCGTATTGCCAATAGCTCCAAATCCTGAGAACAGTGTCAATGATCTTGCTGTCACAGCACCATTCGTTATGTATGTGCATGCATAGTCCACCGCCTTTGCTTTTTCCTGTTAGTTCTTTGGAACGATCGTTCCGAAAAAGCGTTCGGCTAGCTAGCGATAGCGCAGCGTCGGGTATATGCTGGTGTAGCCATGTTTCCGTGATAAGAATAATGTTGCAGTACCTTACAAAGCTGTTGGTAGCAACTCGAAGTTCGAACTCATCCATTTTGTGGGTAATGGATTGGGCGTTTGTCAGAAAGATACTAGGAAGCGGGGCACGAAGTGGTTGTTGTCGTAGCCTAACGCTTCTGTTTTCTTTCTCTTCGCCGTCTACGTCGTACTTTTGGAGGGCTGGATATCCACTGAGATCCCGTAGGTCTCCGGATGTTCTCGGGGATATCGAAGGTCATAAGTTTGTGGTAAGTCATGAAATTGGGTTTCTTGCATTTCCTTCCGAAAGTGATTAGATCCTGGCGACTATAGGAAAATGAACGAACTGGAGAGCAGTGAGCCGCTGCACCTGTGCGCGCCGCCATTTTAGCATGTCATGCCAATAGAATATGCACAAATCCGATTTATACCTTATTTTACACATCTGTCCTTCCATCTTCTCATTCTCGTTCAAATTACTTTTCTGCTCAATGTCCCTTGAGATTTATATGCAATATTTTTCCATGATTTTGCTTTTATGTATTAATAAGGGATAGCACATATTAACATATTTATATTCATGTTAATGAACATATATATGCAGGATTGTAGCCGAGGGCTAATTTCCATTTATAGTTCATTGTGTAGGTTGAAGACAAACGATCACACATACTAGACACACACGCACACAACCACACACAGCCGATTTAGACAGTTCTCACCCGATTTCACCGCTTGTTCTTCTATTTGCACATTAAAGTCAAATGAAATGTACTAAGAAATATTAAAATGTAGTTAATAAATGATAGAAGGGCTCTAAAACACAAAAAAACATAAGAGTGGACAGAGCTACTGCCACTGACTGCCGCGTGAACGGCGCCATCATGGTTAAAAAAAAAGGTTGGATTTTATTATGTACGCTCCATATGATTACTGTGCGTGAAGAAGACGCGAGTAGTGCCCAATTGCGCACGCGCACTGTTTAGAGGGAACATTGATACCGATCCAGTTTATTATATTCAGGTTTATTGGTGAAGGGAGATATGGAAAACAGACCGGAAGGGGCTCTCGAGGACCAGATTTGGCCACCCCTGCTATAAGTGATGCCTCACAAACCCATCATTAGTCGGTTGTCAATAAACACTTTGAGATAACATTGTCCCATCACTATGGTATACTCAAAGGATTTTAATTAAAGACTCCAAATCCAAACTGAAAACATGAGCCCAAAATCCAAAATTACTAAAAAAAAATGAACCATAACCCACCAAAGGACACATAAAATTACCGGAAAAAGGGAACTCAAATTTCAAGAAATCGATAGTTTTTTTATTTTTATACCAATTATTATATATAACAATATTCACTGTTGTCTGTTCAACATTAAAATAACAAACCATTCACATTGGACTTCATATACCAATTTCCAGGTCTATTTAGATACAAATCAAATCAGTTTGGATAAATATAAAAGTGGAACAGAACAACGAATTGAATCCAAAGTCAGTTCTGATTAAGTTCAAAAGAAGACGAAAAATTAAATGGATTTAACTTACAAAGCTAATTGAAAATTCTGAAAAGATCAAATAAAATAAAACATTCAACTTGTGCTTTTCTCTCTTATTCGAACAGAGACAAATTTGCAGCTAATTTTATCAACGTGTTAAAAAACGACACCTGAGGAATTCGTCATTTTTATCAATTGATAAGTTCAACAAATCCCCCATCCCCATATTTGTGTCTTTTAAGCCTTTTAAATAAATCCTTAGCGACAAACTGAGCAGGAGAAGGATGTTTGACCAATGTGGGTTATTATAGTTATATTTAAGCTGTTCTTGTAACGGAATGTTGTACCACAAATTGAGCAAATAAAAGGCCTTTCTCCAGTGCACGTTGTTAAGTCTTTGTTTAAAGTTTCTTTCTATGAAAATGTTTTAACTTAAATGCACAGGAAAAAGATCTAACCAAAGTGGGTTAATGTGTGCTCTTTTAACTGGTTCTTTAGAGAGAACGCTTTACCACAAATCATGCACAAAAACGGTTTTTCACCAGTGTGGGTTCTTATGTGGGTTTTTAAATTTTGCTGATGAGAAAAGGCTCGACCACAAACCGAGCACAAAAATGGTTTTTCACCAGTGTGGGTTCTTGTGTGGATTTTTAAGTTTCCCTTCCGTGTAAATGTTTGACCACAAACCGAGCACAAAAAAGGTTTTTCGCCAGTGTGAGTTCTTGTGTGGGTTTTTAAGCTTTCCTTGTGTTTGAATGTTTGACCACAAATTGAGCAGGACAATGGTTTTTCACCAGTGTGAGTTCTTGTGTGGGTTTTTAAGCTTTCCCTGTGTGTGAATGTTTGACCACAAAATTTGCACGAAAATGGTTTTTCACCAGTGTGGGTTCTTGTGTGTATTTTTAAACTTCCATTTTCTCTGAATGTTTGATCACAAACTGAGCACGAAAATGGTTTTTCACCAGTGTGGGTTCTTGTGTGAATTTTTAAGCTTCCCTTCCATGTAAAATTTTGACCACAAACTAAGCATGAAAATGGTTTATCACCCGTGTGGGTTCTCTTGTGGACTTTTAAGCTTCCCCTTTGTGTAAATGTTTGACCACAAAAAGAGCAGGAAAATGGTTTTTCTCCAGTGTGGGTTCTCGTGTGGATGTTTAAGCTTTCCTTGTGTGTGAATGTTTGACCACAAATTGAGCAAGAAAAGGGTTTTTCACCTGTGTGGGTTCTTGTGTGGGTTTTTAAATTTCCCTTTTGTGTGAATGCCTGGCCACAAATTGAGCACGAAAATGGTTTTTCACCAGTATGGGTTCTTGTGTGTATTTTGAAAGATTTTTTTTCGGTGAAACCTCGGCCACAAAATGTGCACAAAAATGGTTTTTCTCCAGTGTGGGTTCTTTGGTGGGTTTTTAAGTGGTGCTTTTGAGAAAAGGCTTGACCACAAAAGGAGCATGAAAATGGTTTCTCTCCAGTGTGGCTCCTCATATGTGTATTCAAAGTACACTTCTTTCCAAAGGTTTTTCCACACAGAGAGCATTTGCAGAGTTTGTCATCACTGGGATTTTTCTTAAGACTTTCATCGTGATCATTGTCATAAAGCAAGTCGCCGCCATCTGATAGAGGAGCGATGAAATTGTCTGCTCGCCATCCTTCTGTTGAGCTGTTGCTGTGCGGAGGCTCCGCTACTCCACTTGCCTCGCTCAGATCATCCTCCTGGAGCCTCTTGCAAGGCTCACCGTTTGACCCCGTAACATCTTGCTCCATATTTTTGATTGGAGGCTGCTCTTCTCTCATTTGGTGTTGAGGGAACTCTGGATCATCCTCTTTAATTAGGCGCCATGTGGTGTTTGGAGGCTCTGCCAGTCCACTGGCCACGCCCAGATCATCTTCCCTCTTCACGCACTCACCAGGTGACGAGGTGAAATCATCTTTCTCTTTTTTGATTGGAAGTTGCCTGTCTCCCATTTTTTGTTGAGGCAACTCTAGCTCCTCCCCTTTAATTTGGGGGAGCTCAACTCCTTCTTTAAAGTCAACAGACCCCTGCCCATCAGGACCAAGATATTTTCCGAAACCTGCAAAGACATGAAAATGAATGATATATTTCATGGACTTTCTCTCTAACCTGAAGTCCTTTCAGCCAGACTCGACTTTTGCAACACATACATAGTTACGCTGAAGGAATTTTCTACACAATGAGTATTACCATTAAAATGTCTGAATTTCTTGGTCACAGAAATTAAACTGAACGGAAGAGAGCGCAATACATTTATTACATCACCATGCAGTACTTACTCCTTTAGTATTCTTGTCAACAGCCAAATTAGTTTAAAACTGTTTATGGTTGCATTTTTCATAGTAAGGAACTATCAATCAGTAAAGTATTTTCAGAGGTGATAGTAGGTCCTTAAAATTTGCCCAATTTGTTTTTTAGCATCTTAATTGTAAACAATCTCTTGTATGCTTTAGATTTTAATTTAGTTCCAATGCTTTCACCAAAGAGACATTAAAGGCCATGATCTTTAAATCAGTAGCTAGTCCATTATTAATTTGTGGATTAATTAAATCCACATACAAGTAAACTGATTGGACACTTTAATTCCCCCTAGGTATCAGTGTCTGTGTGCCCTGCGAGCGGCTGACCACCAATTCAGGGTGTCACCCTCTGGCCAGAAGGCCAGCAACCCCCACAACCCTAGTGACGATAAAGCGGTTCAGAAAATGAATGAATGATTGTTTGGATTTAAAAAAAGTGGGAGTTTTTTTTTCCAAATGTTTTTTTCAAAGAAAATATAAAATATTTCCTTTTTTTGGTTTTCATATAAAAAGATAACTATGATTTGAATTAATTTGAAAACAGAACATTATTTCAATTGCTTATCTTTAAATTATTTGATTTTTTAAATATTTTGATTAAAACTAAATATTAGAATTTTTAAATATAAAAGTTTTTCTTGTTTTAAAAAAAAAAGGTTAAAGAGTTTATATTCTATGTATTTATAATCTGTATTTGAATTTTATCATTAAATATGAAGTACTGAGCTGCCTTGTGTTGTAGAAGTTCACTCGCCTGGCTTGTGTTTTTGGCTCCCATCCAATCTAAGTTCATTTAAATTTGTTTATGTTTTTTTACGATTTATCGGTGCTCACCCCCGCCTCTCTCTATGTCCCTCTCTCTACCCTGCGAAAAATCCGTCTAATTTTAGTTCTATTATCCACATTATAGTAATATTAAACCACTAGTTATGTGTTACTATTTTAATAGATGGCGATTAGAAGTAATAAAACATTTTTTCCAATACAATATCCTGTTTTTTCAGAGGGCTGGAACAAATTATTTTCTTTTTAGTTAATTACAATGGGAAACGTTCGTTCGAGTTACGAGAATATTGACATACGAGCTCAGTCCCGGAATGAATTAAGCTCATATCTAGAGGTATCACTGTATTTTAAAATATAAAAATTATATAAAATTTGTCGCAGATGCATTGATTTTCAATTTATAACATTGCTACCCTCTACTGGGCTCTCATTCTATCTCATAATGACAATAAATCCATTCATTTCAATTGGCTGTCTCACAACAACCACTATACATGTTTCAAGACCTTTTAAATACCTGTCCAGTTCAGTTTGCTAAATGCTCCCCTTATCAATGATTGCAATTCCCCATAATAAGTGATTAAAAGGGCACATTTTTCTGTGCTTTATTTATTTTAAGACATTAATAAATATTTCCTTATAATTTTATCTAATTTTTGTGTTTCCTCATATCTTTGATACAAAACCGTGACACTGACCATTTTTCAAATTGTAGTTGGTAGTTGTGTGAGGACCGTGGAACGAATGAGATTTTACATATAACATACACTACTTACGAAATTTGTAAGTTACAAAAAAAGTCCTGGAAGCAATTAATTTCTTTGGTAGAGGTACGACTATAATTGTTTTTGAAAAGGATTCAATAAGGATAAATCTACTGCTTTCCGCTGTATAAACACGCGTTGACTCTTTCTTTAGGTCCTATTGTGGTTACATTTAAATATAAATTCATGTAAATGTACGTAGGCTAAAATTGTCACGTCGATGGCTTTAAGGTTTATAAGTATTTTCTTATAAACTTTGTGGGAATATATGGACACAAAACTCAACCCACCTTCTAGTCTATGAAGAACAACGTTCTCGTGCGTTATATTGCGAAGTGTCGAGTGCTGGTGAGGCGAAGGCTCCTGTTTGACGTCAAAAAGTTCCTCCTGGAACTTTGCCCTTTTTGTTCTTGCTGACATTTCCACATGTGAATTCTGATAGTAGTTAATAGCTGCTACCTACACTAAGCTAAAGTAGTCCGGAAACCTCTAACGAGTTATCCGACAACTTGTTCCTTTGATAGCTGCTAGCTAGCCTAAAGCATAAAAGAGCAGTTCGACGACTTGTTTATTTTTTAGCTGCTAGCAAAGCTAGAGTATGGCGCGAAGCTCCACCGTGTTCTTCGACGACCCAAATACTTGTTCCTTTGATAGTTACTAGTTAGGCTCAGCTAAAGTACGGCGCGGGGCTCCACCGAGTTCTTCGACGACCCGAAGACTTGTTCCTTTGATAGCTGCTAGCTAGGCTAAGCCTGATAGTGATGGGACGAGCGATGCTGGCGCGTCAGCACTGTGCAGAGAGCTCAAGAGTGGAAGAAACACGTGACCGACACAGGACATGGTCATTGGCCGAAGTGTTTAAAATGAAACAAACTGTATCAAAGTGTCGTGGGTGTTTTGGATGGACTTTTGCGTGATTATGGATCGTTCTGAGAAATTTCCCCCATTGTGGAATCATTTTGATCGTATGGCACCAGACAAACAAATCACTTATATTTCATCTGATTTAACAGTTGAGTTAACAAAAATGTGGACAAAAGATTAAAATTGTAGCTCGAATCTGATATATTTTAAATATCGACTCCGTTGAACTTATTTACCTGCAATGATTTCGTAACTACTGCAGGGGTCACTATTTCGAAACGCGCAATATAAGATAGGCTGCGGCAGTTTGTGTAAGCTATAAAAATATCATGTTTGCATACAACTTAAACCTGCTAATGTCTAACCATATTAGCCCAAAGTTTTGTTTACATAAGCTCTGTCCTACATCACTGTCTTAGAAATATTACCCTATAGTTCCTATATAAAGACTGACATAGTGTTCAGTCAAAGAGAATTGCGTGGAAGGCAGGCCGGAGAGGTTCATAGCTGTCGGAGCATTCTCCAATCATCCTGCAGTCCGGTAATAAACCTATTTCCTATTTAAATTGATCTCACTCTTTCTTAACCTGCTCCTGAAATTATATTTTCAGACCTTTTAGGGGTCCATAAAAAGAAGTGAGCTTGCATTAAAGATCGGGTTCTTCCTCTGAGGCTGACAAGAGCTGAGTGCACTGATTCATTCTTCCATATTTGGCGTCACGGCAGTGGGAGACGATGGAAAAGGCGTGAATGCTGTCTGCTCGGCGGGCACCGTGTTGCCAATCTCACGGCCATAATAGAAGGTAATATTTCTGACCATTTGATTAGCTACACGGTGTGTGTTTGTGTGTGTGTGGGAGAGTCGCTGGCGTCAACACTGTAGCCAAATTATAATAACTGGAATTGTAATTTCTTAGGCTGAAAGGACTTAAACGGGAGGCAAGATCCTCACTCGCTCAGAGGCCAAAAACTGTCTCCGGGTGTTTTATTAAAAGAAAGACTCGCGCATGCTGTTGGACAGGTGATTGGAATTTCATTTGGGAAAAAAAATAGAGTTAAGAGGTGACCCCTCGCTGCCGTGACCCTGAGCTGTTTGCCTCGTCTGAAATAGTTAGATGAAGCCATAGACCAGCTATGGGCAAACTACGGCCTGCGGGCCACATGCGGCCCGCTAGGCTTTTTAATCCAGCCCGCCGAAGTTGTCCAAATGTATTTTATTCCCCCAAGATGGTGCCGTCACGCGGAAGCCAGTGGCAGTAGCTCTGTCCACTCTTATTTGTTTTTTTGTGTTTTACAGCCCCTCTATCTTTTTTAAAATTACATTTTAATATTTCTTAATACATTCCTTTTTACTTTACTTTGTACTTTATACTTTTTACTTTAATGATGAGTGATGAGTATGTTAATACCTCTGTCCTTTTTTCTGTTTATATTTCATATGTACTGTTAACGGATGCAGTTTTTTATATGTACAGTATCTTGTGCTGACCCGGCCCATCCGTCAGTTTGCCCACCCCTGCCATAGACTGTTGATTAATTGTAACGTCCGTTTCAACGTTATTTCAGGTTTAGCGCGTCGGTAGAATTGAGGGTCACACCCTCCACATACGCATCAGGAGGAAACACACTGTAAATCCCAGTTGCGCCTAATATAATATGTGGTTTTGCACGAATATTAGTATTTAATATTTGGTTGGACCCATCTAAGTGTTCAGATCAGTCTGTTTTTGAGGATATCAGTCAAAACAGTCTCTATGAGCACGGACAAATAAAATATGAGTATTATTGTATATTATAAATTAAGTTTGGGTTTCCATGGGTGATGCGCGATGTTTGGGAGTGTGCGTTTGTGCAAAATTCCGAAATTGAAACCAAGAAAGAGTTGAATTTGAGATAAAGCAGTTGTGGTCGTTATTCTGTTGCGGAGCAGTTAAGTGCTGTGCTGTATTTGTGCGCATGCTGTAAATCACGTGGAGCAGTGTTAAAATCATTGCAGGCGGTGTGGGCTGCCTCCATTACGAGGGTAGCGTGAGCTACAGGAGGCCCACAAAGAGACCATATCAGGGGGCGTGGCGAAGCTCCCCTCCCTTCATGCAAACATTAGGTAGAAGAGAGGAGTGTGCATTGTTCTATTTTTTTGTGACCGTTGCATCGCTTGAGAAAAATGTAAATGAACCCTGTGAGTACAAAACCACTGACTAATGTGTTTGAATTGAAATCATTTTTTCTAAAAGTCCACTTAATTTATTGACATTAAACAAAGCTAGATGATTTTGTCTGTTGGCAAACCTAACATTTATTGCATTTAGTGGTCTTTCGAGCTTGGGGGTCAATACACCGAGGGACACAGAGCCTGAGCCGATATCTGGAAGACCATGGCCATGGCAGTGAAGACCCTTTTAAAGGGCTGGACTTCGGTTCAGCACCTGGCTGCCCAAAGCTGACCTTATCTAAAAGAGTTGAAAACATCTCGGGTGAGTCCATGTGAGTGTGTCCATTCATTAGTGTATGATTGTGGTGCGTGTGTTGATAACCTAAGGAAAAGAAGACAATGGGGAAGTTGCAGCCCTGATCCAGTAGTGAAAATTTGTTGAGAACCAGTCCGCCTCAAAGTTTAAACACTTAAATTTATGAATGTCAAAATATTGCCTAATATTGCTTCAAAGTGTTCTTTTAAGCATCTCTTATGGGAACATTTTTGACCACAAACGGCACGAAACTGTTTTTTCCCCAGTGTGGGTTCTTGCGTGATTATTTAAATGTCCGTTCTCTGCGAATGCTTTACCACAAACTGAGCAGGAAAAAGGGTTTTTCACCAGTGTGGGTTCTAGTGTGGGTTTTTAAATGTTGCCATTGGGAAAAAGCTTTACCACAAACTGAGCACGAAATTGGGTTTTCACCTCTGTGCATTCTTATGTGCCTTTTTACTTTGGTTTTGGTAGCAATTCTGTGGCCACAAACTGAGCAGACAAAACCCTTTTCCCCAGAGTGGGTTATTAAGTGTTAATTTAAGCTTTTCTTATGGGAAAATGTCCTAGCACAAACTGAGCATGA